>NW_027281482.1:0-210000 GCF_046629955.1 Centroberyx affinis | reverse complement strand
TTCACCTCCTCCCTCCTGCCCTCTGACCCCCTCTCTACTCTAATTTATTTACATACAGAATGGAAAGCTCTCTCTCTCTCTCTCTCTCTCTCTCTCTCTCTCTCTCTCTCTCTCTCTCTCTCTCTCTCTCTCTCTCTCTCTCTCTCTCAGAAACGATAGACAGTCTATCCATTTTCACAAACCAACACACTACAGTTCATCCATTCAAACCGTATATTGTGTTTTCATACCTAATAACCGATCATCTGATCAGTTATTGGGTATGAAAACACAATCACCTCTTCCTTCTTCTCCTCTTCCTCCTCCTCCTCCTCTTCCGCTGTCGCTGTGTTTGATTGGCAGGAATTTGACGTGAATAATATCCTGAATCATCAAAGTGTCTGGAACACTAGCTCCCCCTCCTCTCCTCCTCCTCCTCTCCTCCTCTCCTCTATACTCATCCACTCCTCTCCTCTCCTCCTCCTCCTCTATACTCCTCCTCTCCTCTCCTCCTCCTCCTCTATACTCCTCCTCTCCTCCTCCTCCTCCTTTCCTCTCCTCTCCTCTCCTCTTCCTCCTCTCCTCTCCCTCCTCCTCCTCCTCTCCACATCACTGACTCTGTCCTACATCCCTCTACCTTCCCTGAGGATACACCCCCACTCTCCGTCTATGTCTCTCTCTCTCTCTCTCTCTCTCCCCCCCTCGTTTCAGCGTTTCAGTCCTCCTCGTTTCCGATGAGTCATGTGACCGACCAACCTCGCTCTCTCTCTCTCTCTCTCTCTGTCTCTCTCCCTCTCTCTCTCTCTCTCTCTCTCTGTCTCTCTCCCTCTCTCTCTGTCTCTCTCTCTCTCTGTAGCAGTAGTGAATGTCTCTCTATCATCAGTCTCAGTGAGCAGTGTTCTGACAGGCAGCCTTCAGCCAGAGGAGCCCACACACACACACATACATGCACACACACATACACATGCACATAGATGCACACACACACACACACACTGGCCCTCCCCCCTCCCCCCTCCCCCTTCTCCCCAGCGACCAATCACACCCCCACAGAGGACAGCTTAACACACACACACTCAAAACACACACACATTAGCTTCCTCCCCTCTCTCTCTCTCTCTCTCTCTCTCACACACACTCGCTCGTCCCGGCTCTCGTCACTCTGTCAGTGTGTACTGACCGTCGCTGGAGAGAGAGAGAGAGAGAGAGAGCGAGCAAGAGATAGAGAGAGAGAGAGCAGGAGCGCAACAGGGAGAGGAGGAAAACGAGGGAGAGAGGAGTCGAGGCGAGCGCCCGAGAGGAGGTCAAGAGGGAGAGGAATATATTCTAACGGAAGAAGGAGGAGGAAGAGGAGGAGGAGGAAGAGGAGGAGGGGTCGGTGAAGAGGAGGAGGAGGAGTGGGGTGGGGTGGTGGGGGGGGGGGTCTCCCTGGATGAAGGAAGAGCTCTGGGAGTCGTTTCCTCCCCGCCGCGATGGAGCGACGCGAGGAATGAGGGCGGATGGTGAGAGCAGGGAGCAGCAGCAGCAGTGCAGGAGGAGGAGGAGACGGAGGTGGAGGAGAAGGAGGTGGTGCAGGAGCAGGAGCAGGAGGAGGTGCGGGGGGAGCCGGGCGGCGCGGCCGGAGCCGGCACCGCTCCCGCAGGAGGAGGCGCCTGTCGGCCGACCGCCCCGGCACCGACAAGATGTCCCCCGGCGGGAGGAACGTGGAGTGCTTCTCGCCCATGCTCTGCCACTGCAAGGTGGCCTGCACCAACAGCACCATCTCCCTCATGTTCGGCTGCAAGGTAAACCCAGCCTCGCTCACACCCAGACCTCCTCACCAAAAAAAAAAGTTGGGCTTTTTTTTTCACGTGGGCCGGTGCATGCTGGGGGATGGCGCGGTCACGTCGAGGTGAGGAGGGGGGGGGGGGTTTAGATCGCTCGTAAAAAGTGCTAGAAAGCGGAAATACAGCAGAAAACTCAAAGGAAACTCAGGCTTTTGGGGGGAAATCGCGTTACTTCAAACCCTATTAACACTTTAAGCAAACTATTCCATTAATCTGATTGTGGAAACGTCCCAACTGATTCAAGATCGTTCTTGAATCTTCACTTTCCCGGGCCGGCACTTTTGTGCTTGTGTTAAACATCTAGAAGGACGAAGCTCGGTGTAGATTTTTAATTTGTGTTCAGGAAAATGACTGTCTGTAAACATATTGCTAAACTTCCTCCTGCTCTCTATAGCTCACTGTTACCCATATATAGATTTAGATGTAGAGCTGCCAGTGTACAGATTGAAGGCAGTGTTTCCCTCCTACACAGTGTTACAGTGGAGGATATGAAGCCTCTGTGTTGCCTTCAGCAATGATGCTCACTACCAGAACATGGGACATTATAGCTGCATTAAAATGTACCTCTTAAATACAAAGAAGTGCAGTCTCAGTGCTTAGAATTGGCATTTTTCTTATGTGAATTATCCAAAGAAAAACATTTTTTTTTAGCTCTGCAGCCTAACCTAGAACCAGAACTGAGAACAGAACAGGGATGCATGTGGAACAGAAACTTCATTTTGACAAAAAGCAGAAATACAAACTGTGGGTCAGACAGAAAAACATAAACCCCTCGACACAGAGAACAAACAAAATCCAAATCACATTCTAGTCGGTTTGTGGTGCTGAGTCGTTTTCACGGAGCCTGTCAGACGACCGCTGAGGGGGAAAAATAAAAAAAACCCACGAGCCGCGCGTCACCGAGAGCCTGTGTTTACCGTTCCGGCCCGGCGTGACGCGATAGGCCGCCCCCCAGCCGCCCGTCAGCCCCGCTTCGGCGCACCGGCCAATCGGAGGGGGACCCGGTCGGGGCAGCGCTGGGCCGCGATTGGGCCCGGCGGAGAGCGTCAGCGGCAGGCTGGTGGGCACGTGCATGTGTGGCCGACATGTGCTGCGCAGGGAAACACCGCTGCAGCAGCTCAGACACACGGCACACCAGCCTCCGTCCACACTGCACACAGCACAGATACAGGCTGGGTGCCAGGAGAATCTCACCGTGTTTGACTCCAATCTCCCAAGATGATTTTCAGTTGTTTCATGGCGTTGGAGATTTTAATACCAAAAAAAAAAAAACGAGTTCTATGTTGATTTTGCCTGAGAAAATGCTGACAGTCTGATAATAAGCTTCCTACAGAGAAGATGAGGGTTGACTGTTTTATTTGCATGTAAACACCCAGGGACAGTCTGACCTGAACCTGATTAAGACCAGTCTCTGAACCCATCGTCTATCGATTAGACTCTGGGGGCGACGGCCAATATTTTGGGGGTTTCCGGTGTAGCCAGCGGACATCCGGGCCAAGACTTCCTCTTCTGTGTGCCGGTCATTGTTTACAGTCCGATTAGCAACTTGGAGAACGTTTCTCCACACAAAACACAAACATCCATACTTTCTGTAGGTGTTTTAGGTCCGGACGACATTTCGGCTAATCTCTATAAACAGATATCTGCATATGAGACGTCGTCTCTCAACTCCGACTCCATTCTCGCGTCTCAAGTTGGAATATGGAATATTCTATAAGCAACTCATGTAAACACTTTAATCGAAATGTTGTCTTATTTAGAATAAGGTCAATAGTCGGATTATTGCAGTCCATGTAAACGTAGTTATTGTCAAGCTCTGTGTAAACTGTATTTTAGAAAAGTGTTATTCATGGCTGAGGTACGGAAGTCTGTCTGCGGGTCACTTTTCTGACGTCTTGGACTCGTCTCGTTCTCACGTCTGTTTTGGCTCTGTCTCTGTCTCTGTTGGAAGTTGACTCGAGTTTTTTCCGCCTAGCTAAAAATTTGCACAGCAGCACAGTACAGTTTTTCTCCACCTGGTCCAGCTTTGTTTGTTTTCTCCCCAGCACTGCAAACAGTTTAAGGGATTTTGTCTGAATATTGTGTGGAACGGTCCTCAGACTTCTGTGCATTAATGAGTTGGATGTTTGGTACAAAGCTCCTGCAGGTCAGTTAAAAAAACATTTGGACATAACATTTTTACATTTGGAAAGACATGCACACTGTTTATTGCCTGTTTTGGTCTTGAGTAGGACTTCGACTTGACTTGGTCTTGATCCCGATTTGGTCTCGACCCCCTTTGGACTTGGTCTTGGAATTTACTTGACTGAATTGGTCTTTACTGCAGCCTTGGTGTTATACACATTAAGTTATTTGTATTCTACCGTTCAGCTCAGTATCGCACAGTTGGCAGTTTTTCACTCCATAACTCTACACATCCAGCCTTCAAAGAAAGCTCTTTGACTCTCAGATGAAACGGCCATTTATTGAGGTATTTTATCTTTGCGCTTCAGCTGGAATTCACTCGTTATCCCTGACAGACAGTGAAAGAGAACTGATGCGGCATCCAGAGAAATGCTCCTTGACTATTGATGTGATTTCTTTATATCCATTTAATCTCTCAGTAAACGAAACAAAACATAAGATTACATCCCTAAAGCGGATATTAATAGCTTCCCTGTGATGTCAGCGGAGTCGGTGTCACATTTTTCAAACGATGTTGATGACGTTTTGGAATGAAACTCTCATTTGACCTTTTCCCCCCCCACTAAGGCTGACAAACAGCCACACAGGCCCGGAGGGAATTACACCATCATATGGTCGGCTGGGTTGACCTCTGACCCCTCGCCACTGGAGCTGCTGGGATTAGAGCCGGCCTGTCTTTCCATGGATTGGGTTTTGATTGGTGTCCATTGTTAATCTGTGGGATCGGGAAGTTGACTCTTAAATCTTGGTGCAGCTAGACTCCGAGTCTGACCGGATCCACCTCGGTGTTTGTTAGATGGAGCTCCAGTCTGGTTTTCCTGCTGCTGTATGTTCTGCAGTATGACAGTTTGATCGCAACCGGTCTTAATTAAGTCCCATTGATCGGCCGATTGACTGCTTTCAGCACCACAAACTCAATAGATTGTGCCGGAAGTTATCCGTCGTAGCGCCATAAAACATTTAGTGAGTTGTTTTCATTTGCGAACGTGGATATTTCTCTCAGAGACTCAGCTCCAGTGAAGCCAAACTGACGTCTTTGAAAAGATCCCGGCTGTTCTGGTCCTGACTGAGGACGCATTCAGCCGGGGGAAGACCGTGTTTTTGAGTGAAACGCTCCTTTTCCGACACAACCCCGCCCCCCTCTCCGGCCGCTCATCTGGAATGATCCGATGTGCCGATTCAGAGTTTGTCGACCGCTGAGCTCCACGTGTCGAAACCAGATCTCATCTCCATTCACCTCCACAGCCGACTGCACCGTTTACCATTTACTGACTGGAACAAAACGACCAAACCGCCGGACACAGAGGAGTTTCAGCTGGACAGACAGACAGAGTCCTTACACAAAAACTGAATTCTGGATAGTCTATCTGGATAATCTTGAAATAAGCAAAGATAGGCCCACGCTCTGTTTCTCCTTATTTTAATTTTCTTTCTATTAAAGAAAGTAAAGAAAGTATGGACTATCTCTGTTTATTTCAAGTTGGAGAGGGAAGAAATTTCAGGCCACGAGTCTTGTTTTGTGGATTTAAATATTTAGAGAATATGGTGGTGTTTCATTAAGATCACATTATCATGCAGCATCAGCGATTTGTCTTCAAGATGTCTCAGTTCCATAGTTTTGGTGATGTCTCAGCTGGTGTGATTTAAATATTTGGATTAATATGGTGGTACTGAATATGAAGGGTTTACAAAATACTATATATCCGTTTTTAGGATTCGAAAAAAATCCTAAACTGAAGTTTATAAATCAATAGCTCTATAATCTATAGGATCCAGTCTGTGAAACTTCAGTAAGACTTCAGACGTCAGACTGTAAGACTTCAGTTGGCTCCAGTTCTTTTTTCTGTTTTTCTGTCTTTACTGTATTTCTTCATCAGCTCTCATTGTGAGAAGCAGGTTCAGTCAGTGAATTTCGTTCTGTCCGAACGCATCTGCACCCTGTCAAAGGCTTTTTCTGTCTTGTTCAGGATCCCACTTCTTCAGAAACACGACTCCCATTTCTTTCTTCGTAAATTTTCATTCACAAAAGTGTGGTCAGGCCCTTGGTATTTTGTTGAAGGATGTGATTAAGGAGGCATTCAGGGACATTTTTGCTCTGGGTTGCTGTTGTTCAGAAACACACCACACCAAATTTTAAAAACATTGTACACCGCTCTTAGTATTTTGATCTTTATTGAGACAGAAGGAGAGCTTGAGATGTGATCTTCCCCATTAATTTCTAATGGCAAATTACCGTTCCCTTCCTTTTTTCCCATCTTCCTTGTATTCCTCTTCAGCAGCACGTCCCTGAATCATCCAGAACCCCTCCTCCCCCTCCTCCTCCTCCTCCTCCTCCTCCTCTTCTTCCTCCTCCTCCTCCTGAACATCCTGCTACATCCGCTCGGTGGTGATGCTCCTATTTATAGCAGCTTTTGGCAGGCAGGAGTCGGCGCTGTGCCTCCGCCGGCCCGGCTCTCAGAGATGAAGAGGAGGAGGAGGAGGAGGAAGAGGCTCTCCAGGCTCTTCAGGCTGACAGTGTCATCACACTACTGGAAACCTCCCTGCCGCCTCCACGCTTATTCTCTCTCTCTCTCTCTACACTTACATTTTAGTCGTTTAGCTGTTTAGCTCTCATCCAGAGTGAGTGGGCAGGTTGTGGTTCAGTGTGTCTCGTGGCTGTGGGGATCGAACCTGTGACCGTCTGGTTACAGGACGCTCTCTCTGACTGCCTTGCTCTTTTGTCTTTGTTTCTAGTGAATTTGTTCCCTTTCTTTGTGATTTAATATCTGGCATTTGGTGAACGCTTGAGTAAAGACATTTTTAGCACGCATGGGCACAATGGGAATTGAACCCCTAACCCTGGCAGTCTTGGTGCCTTGCTCTATCCAATGAGCTAGAGAGGGAATTGAACCCCTAACCCTGGCAGTCTTGGTGCCTTGCTTTATCCATTAAGCTACAGAGGGAAATGAACCCCTAACCCTGGCAGTCTTCACTTTACGAATAGAGCTGCAGAGGGAATTGAACCCCTAATCCTGTCGGTCTTGGTGTCTTGCACTATCCATTGACCTACAGAGGGAATTGAACCCCTAACCCTGGCAGTCTTGGTGCCTTGCTCTACAGCTACAGAGGGAATTGAACCCCTAACCCTGGCAGTCTTGGTGCCTTGCTCTACAGCTACAGAGGGAATTGAACCCCTAACCCTGGCAGTCTTGGTGCCTTGCTCTACAGCTACAGAGGGAATTGAACCCCTAACCCTGGCAGTCTTCACTTTACGAATAGAGCTGCAGAGGGAATTGAACCCCTAACCCTGGCAGTCTTGGTGCCTTGCTCTATAGCTACAGAGGGAATTGAACCCCTAAGCCTGGCAGTCTTGGTGCCTTGCTCTATCCAATGAGCTAGAGAGGGAATTGAACCCCTAACCCTGGCAGTCTTGGTGCCTTGCTCTATCCAATGAGCTAGAGAGGGAATTGAACCCCTAACCCTGGCAGTCTTGGTGCCTTGCTCTACAGCTACAGAGGGAATTGAACCCCTAACCCTGGCAGGCTTGGTGCCTTGCTCTACAGCTACAGAGTGAATTGAACCCCTAACCCTGGCAGTCTCGGTGCCTTGCTCTACAGCTACAGAAGGAATTGAACCCCTAACCCTGGCAGTTTTGGTGCCTTGCTCTACAGCTACAGAGGGAATTGAACCCCTAACCCTGGCAGTTTTGGTGCCTTGCTCTACAGCTACAGAGGGAATTGAACCCCTAACCCTGGCAGTTTTGGTGCCTTGCTCTACAGCTACAGAGGGAATTGAACCCCTAACCCTGGCAGTCTTGGTGCCTTGCTTTATCCATTGACCTACAGAGGGAATTGAACCCCTAACCCTGGCAGTCTTGGTGCCTTGCTCTATAGCTACAGAGGGAATTGAACCCCTAAGCCTGGCAGTCTTGGTGCCTTGCTCTATCCAATGAGCTAGAGAGGGAATTGAACCCCTAACCCTGGCAGTCTTGGTGCCTTGCTCTATCCAATGAGCTAGAGAGGGAATTGAACCCCTAACCCTGGCAGTCTTGGTGCCTTGCTCTACAGCTACAGAGGGAATTGAACCCCTAACCCTGGCAGGCTCGGTGCCTTGCTCTACAGCTACAGAGTGAATTGAACCCCTAACCCTGGCAGTCTCGGTGCCTTGCTCTACAGCTACAGAAGGAATTGAACCCCTAACCCTGGCAGTTTTGGTGCCTTGCTCTACAGCTACAGAGGGAATTGAACCCCTAACCCTGGCAGTTTTGGTGCCTTGCTCTACAGCTACAGAGGGAATTGAACCCCTAACCCTGGCAGTCTCGGTGCCTTGCTCTACAGCTACAGAGGGAATTGAACCCCTAACCCTGGCAGGCTTGGTGCCTTGCTCCACAGTGAGGACCACTGCCAGTTTTCCAGTCTTTGTGTTCTGGTTGTTTTTCCTCTCGGTGTCGTGACGCCGGCGTTCGCCCGCAGCCTCCTGATGCTTCGCCATCTGCCTCTCTGTGGCCTGCAAAGTCCAACTACAACTGGTGTGTGTGTGTGTGTGTGTTCATCCAATGGGAACAATGGTGGCCTAAATATTAGAGAAACAGGTTTGTGACCTGAAGGTTGCTGGTTTGAGTCCCTGGACCAGCTGGGAAAATCAGGAAAGTGAATAATTTACATTTACATACAAGTCATTTAGCTGATGCTCTTATACAGAGTGACTTGAGTCAGCAGGTAGAGGTTCAGTGCCTTGCTCAAGGACACTCAGACTGGCCTTTTTGGGGGGGTTTTTTCAGATTTTTTTCCTATTAATAGTGATATTCGATGCCACGGAAAATCTGGCGATGTTCGTGAAATATCGTAATATTCGATAATATCAGATATCGGCCCAAGCCAAGTCAGCAGTGAAACGCGCTAACTAGCTTCCCAGTTGCCACAGAATTAAGCAGAGCAACCTCATCCCTTATTCATATCCATGGGAACAGTCAGCATGGTCGGAGCGTGCCTTTGACCAATCAGATTGCTTTTGTATAACCTTGGGCGTTCCCCTGTTAACGTGACCGGGAAACCCCTCCATCACTCCCAGAGCCTCCCGGATCTCCTGGTTGGCTGAACTCCTCTGCTCCTCCTCCTCTGCTCTCCCGTGTTAATCTGTGGCGTTCACCTCTGACATGGACGACCCCCCCCCGCTGTGCTGCGGTCATGGCAGCAATTAAACCGAGAAGCTCATCATGGATAATTACAGCAAAGCATGGCAGCGCTGCGGAGGAAGAGCTGTAAATGATCCAGTTAGTCTGTTGTCAGCTAGCTTAGCTTCTAACTAAACTCTCTGAAATGTTTCTAGGCGTGTCAGAATCAGAATCAGAATCAGAAATACTTTATTGATCCCCGAGGGGAAATTGGGTTACGTTGCAGTTGCTCACATTCTAGAAGAGAAATATATATATAAGCATAGAGAAATTATAAGAAAAATAGAAATAAGAAAATAAGAAATATGTAAAATATGTGCATTATACTACAATATATAACAACAATAATATAGAAATAAGAGAAATAAGAATTATGTACACATATGTGCATCATACTACAATATATACAACAGTGTAAATAATTAAATAATTATTGCACAGTTGAATTATTGCACAAAATTATTACTAGAATCCGTATTAGCTGACGCTCTTCTCCAGATTGACTTACAATGAACTCGATCTTCAATTCCTGGATCACCAACAACATGGAAAACAACCAGAACTAAGGAAGGGCCACAGCAGCCAGACAACAAATATTACTGTATGTAGTAACACTGCAGTGAAGGTGAAGCTACACACAACATCTTTATCTGGTGCTTCTTATAAAAGGAGAGACGACCATTATATCAGGAGTTTTTAGGCTGTAGTTTTTATTTATTCGTACCATAAAAAACAACGATAAAGACAAAACAAAACAAAACAAAAAAAACGAATGTGCCAGAGAGGTTTGAAACCCAACTGAGCTCATAAAATATACCTCACCAAGAAAATAAAATGATGTAATGTATACAATAGAAACAACAATAAACAAAACTCTTTTTTTTACTCTTTTTTTTTTTTTTTTTTTTTTTCTAGCAGTACATAGCAGAAGGCAAACGTGAGAAATAAAGTGTAAAATAGAATAAGAATAAATTAATAAAATGAATCAAATTAAATAACAGACACAGATCATAACAAACAGAAATATATAAACAAACGAGCAAACAAATAAATAAGAAAAATGTTATTTGTGAGGAAAGCATGTGCTGTTACGGAAATAACATGGTAATTAAAAAAGTAAAGACCAAACATTAAAGTGCCAGTACAATTGTGTCACCTACTCTAACAAAACTATTGATAGCACATAATTAACACAAACGGTGGTGTTTTAAAGGATAGTATATAACTGGTACAACATGGTAACACGGACTTTTTCCAAATTGGACATTTCGCATTTTGGCAGTGAACTCTTCATATAGATTCTGTAGACATGCTTGGTAATATCCAAACACAGCTTTACGTAGATGCAGCATGGAAGCTGGGCTACAAGATGAATAGATCCTTACAGCAGTGGTAAAAACCTCTGGAAGTGGAAAAGGCAGAAGGTCAAGCGACCCGACCTCTGTTCTGTCGTCTGATTGGTGGAACGTGAAAAGCAGCTTAGCCTTAGAAACAAGGCGTAGAATAGATTACACTCTGATTACTGGTGACAGCAGTGATGGGGAATACAACCAACTGTTCTTTTAAACAATTCATCGGCTCCTCCCTGGCCAAATATGGTGTAAATATCAGTGTGAATAAAGTGTCGGCTCTGGAGTCACTGTACAGTATTTTAGGTATGAAGCAAGTCGGACGCATCACGGCTCTTCTCAACATGTTGCTGCTGTCAGGAAATAAAACCATCTAACTGCGTTTTCGGTGTTTTTCTTGAACGGAAAATCTCATGATCCTTTGGCTTTGACTGTAGAATTTAAAAAACTACATGGATGCTGATGAGGACATGCGTGTTCTCCTCTTCCTTCCTGGAAAAATCAGCTTGGGCAGTTGTGTGGTTTTTGTCTCACAGCGATGAAGCTCTCTCTCATTGACTGAAGATATTTAGTCCGGCAGAGTTAAAGGAACCATGCTGGGTTCTTCACTGTGATGTGGCAGTTTATTTGAACAAATCAGAGGGTTCTTTGAGACATTATGGTTCTGTGTGGAACAGCCATATTGAAACTCTCAGAACACCTGTGGAAATTGGAAATAGTGTTCTCAGATGCCAAAAGTACAGTTCAATATTTTTGTCCCTAAAATCATTAAAACTAATAATTGCAGAGGTGTGACCAAGTCATCTTTGCTCCAGTCCCAAGTCAGTCTCAAGTCTTGAGGCACAAGTCTCAAGTCAAGTCTCAAGTCTAAATGTAGAACAGCAAGTCAAGTCAGAACAAATCAAGAGTCCGGTATCAATTTAATATCTTAAAGAAAACTAAATATCTAGGACTTTTCAATGCAATATGGTTTTAATAGGATAAAAACTTGGTAAGAGCATCATGAGTTTGATTTCTAGAATCAGCTTCAACTTCAATAAATTCAATCATTCCATACAAATTCAGAAAACAGAATTTAAATTCAGTCGTCTGCTGGAACAAATCTCATCACTTTCAATCTAAGTCATTTACACAAACACAAGATCTCAAGTCAAGACTTTAGAAACCTTTTCAAGTCATCAGAGTACAAGTCAGAGTCAAGTCCCAAGTCACCAGAACCCAAGTCAAGTCCCAAGTCACCAGAACCCAAGTCACCAGAACCCAAGTCAAGTCTTCTCTTCATGCATCAAGTCAAGTCTCAAGCGATTAAAACTCAAGTCTGACTCAAGAATAGTTGTGATCAGAAAACCAAGCAGAGTGATATGGATTCTCATGTTAGCCCTAACAGGTGTGAGGTGTAGCCGTCCTTCCTCAGTTTCTCAGACTCGTCTTTCTGTCCAGAAGTGTCCAGCAGCAGCCTCTCTGCCTCTCTGCCTCTCTGCCTCTCTGCCTCTCTGTGATTTGTGGCTGCAGGTTGCCTCTGCTGCTCTCTGGTTCCAACACGACCGCTTCTCCGTCCAGATGTCAGTATTCAGCACACAGAGCTTCACGGCCGTTCCATTACCTCCATATCTTTAATGTTTCATTAGATTAACACCTCTAAAATACATCGGCCGGCTCTTCCCGCACTCGGGGGGGGCCGGTGCAGGTTTGGCAGGTGGCGCCGTCCTTCATGAATTAACCGAATGTGAAGTGTGCGGGCTGGCAGCTCTCCGCCCCTCGGCCTGACGGATGGAGCTGTTGCCCTTCAGTCTGCTGGCTGCTCCGGCCGGACGCTGGCTGGAGGAGTCCGCTTCCAGAATGAGACGTCCGCCGTTAGAAAACACCTCCAACAAACTGATTGATAACACAAGTAAAACCGAACGATGGCACTTGGTAAAGGACAGTGGATGGCTTCGGTCCTCGGTCCATTAAATCAGAATACTTAAATCTGAATGATGGTGAGTGATGAACTGCAGGTGTGGATGTATAGTGTTTTTGGAAATGAACTCCTATAATCCTATATAATCTTGACAGTTTTGCACAGTCATTTTGTTGGATGACATTTAAAACATTTCAGCCCATTAGTGTGAATTGGCAGTAGGTTCTCTGACAGCCCGTCTGTACTGTATGTTCAGGTTAAAGCTGTGACTAACGCTCTGCAGGAGCAAGAACAGCTAATTTTACCTGGACCTGCTGCTGCTGCTCTGTGCATGATGATTGACTATTCATGAACTTTTGCTCTAAAAATGAAAATGTCTGATCAAAAAGAATGAAGTGAATTGATTTTTTTGATTTTTTCTTTAAATCAGGCAAAAATAACAATATAACACTAAACACACAAAAACAGAACAGAAACATAACAAACATGTATAAATGTCAGGAAAGAAAAAAAAAATACTGTGTACATAGCAACTGTAGAACTAAACATTAACTATACAGAGTGAAGGCCACAGCCCAGTTATGAATTTAAAAGAAATAGATAAAGTATGAGTGATATATGCAAATACATGAATAAACATATATATTCATATACATATATAAACATACATATATAGTAACATAATAAAATAATATATTTTAAGCTCAGTGGATTGATTTGATCAGTGCATTGTGTGAAACTCTGTAGTCTCTGAAGACTAAAACATAAATAAAATCACTTTATCCTCCAACTAGACTAAAGCAACAGAAGCAGCTCTGTGGCTTCCAGAAAAGTCCATGTTTGTACTTTAGACAGACTGACGTCGCTAGGAGACGGCTCTCCTCCGAGGCGACCCGCCCGTCACGGGACCCGGACCGCTCGGCCTCCGGCCTCCCGGCTCGGCGAGGAGCTCGGAGCCACCGATCCGTCCTCCGACCCGCGAAGCGTTCAGACGATCCGTAATCCTGTTAGGAATCAGACCGAAGTCCCTTTGAAGTCGCTGCTGAAACTTTGGTGGTTTCACTGCTGATCTGTCCTGCTGTCTGAGGAGAACTCAGACTGAATGGAAGCAGGATGAACGGTGTTATTCAAAATAGGGCTGGGCAATATATCGATATATCAATATCGCGATATGAGACTAGATATCGTCTTAGAATTTGGATATCGTAATATGGTGATATGGCATAAGTGTCTTTTCCTGGTTTTAAAGTCTGCATTACAGTAAAGTGATGTCATTTTCTGAACTTACCAGACTGTTCTAGCTGTTCTATTATTTGCCTTTACCCACTTAGTCATTATATCCACATTACTGATGATTATTTATCAAAAATCTCATTGTGTAAATATTTGATGAAAGCATCAATAGTCATCCCTACAATATTGTCGCAATATCGATATTGAGGTATTTGGTTAAAAATATTGTGATATTTGATTTTGTCCATATCGCCCAGCTCTACTTACAACTGAACATTTAGCCCACTTTGTAGAAAATACCGAGATATATATCGTGTATCACCATTCAACCTAAAAATACCAAGATATGATTTTTGGTCCATATCGCCCAGCCCTACCCTGCCAGCGGTGGCTAGGAGACGGCTCTCCTCTGAGGCGACCCGCCCGTCACGGGAGCTTGGAGCCACCGATCCGTAATCCTGTTAGGAATCAGACCGAAGTCCCTTTGAAGTCGCTGCTGAAACTTTGGTGGTTTCACTGCTGATCTGTCCTGCTGTCTGAGGAGAACTCACACTGAATGGAAGCAGGATGAACGGTGTTATTCAAAAGCAAATCCAAAACATTTGTTATAGGGGATATTCCCAAAATGACATTTCATTCTACAATTTGTCTGATATTGTCATTAAGAACGGTGTTACCGTATTTCCTCTAATAGTGGCCGGTAGTCAATTAAAAGCCGTCGTCTCCGATAATGTCCGGGGCCGCGGTCGACACGAACAAATAAAGGCCGGCCCCAAATACAGGCCGGGGAAAAAAACAAAGGAAAAAAACAACAGTGGATCCCGGTAAACTCCTGGTGCCTGTCATATAATGTAACTGTAGTTTGTAGTAACGTACAAGTGCCACAAGATGGCGGTATGCCACAAGACGGCTCGGCCGGCGGAAGTCTCCGGAGCGTGCCGTCGTCGATTACCGTAATTATCGGTAATGCGTCGCAGTAACAAAAAAACGGCAACAGTTTTTTTTTCTTCCCCTTCCTCATGTAGTCGTTTTATCATTGTATCTAATAGTGGAGAAAATGTGAATTGTGAAACTCCTCCTGGTTTGCTGTAGTTTACTCATCATGTGACTCTACAAGCCGTTTTGATTGGCGGCCCTCAGTGACATCACTCAGGACGGACTGGGTGAAGCCCCTCCCACTCACCCAGCCTCATTTTCTAGTCCGACCCTCAGATGAGGCGGCCAATCAGAGCAGAGGAGCGTAAACATAAAATCAGTGCCCAGCCTGTTTGCTGAGAGGCTGAAACGCTACAAAAACTGGATTTAGGTGTTTTTTGTTTTGTTTTTCGCTGTACATTTCACAAATATTTTTTAAAGAAGACAGAGAACTGTGTTAAATTGATAAAGAGTAAAATATGTGAGCCAGTGGTGAAGACACACTGCAAAACAAACCACTTTTCTGTCTTCATTTCTTTTCTGACTTCTTCCAGGCCTGTTTTTGTTTGGTTTTGAGTATTTGTTTTATGAATTTGTTTATTAATTTACACCAGAAATCATGAATGGAAACACACTTTAACAGTAACTTTAGTTTTCAGATTATCTGACTGTGTTTTTCCACCTCCTGCCTGGATGTGAGGCAGATTTAACACCGCTGGGTCGCCTCCCTCTCATCAATGAATCACTCCCCTCACCTTACTGAGGATGGGGTGGGGGGGGAGAGGAGGTGGGGGGGGGGGGGGTTTGGGGGTTAGTCTCTGTGCTGAGCCGATGAACCCGTTGCCTTGGAAACTGCATCTGCGCCGTTGTCTCCATCGGCATCGGTTAATAAAGCGTACCTGACACAGTAGAGTCATCGCTGGCTCATCCCCACCAGGGACAGCGGGATTTGATTTGTATATTTTTATTTCTCATTGCAGCTGTGTGTGTGTGTGTGTGTGTGTGTGTGTGTGTGTGTGGGGCTGGTGCAGTAGGTTAGAGCTGCTGTGGGGATCAAACCTGTGACCTTTTGGTCGCAGGACGCTGTCTCTACCCACAGAGAAGCCTCAGGCTGCTGCTGCTGGTTTTTAATATCACAGCTTTGTCAATTATTCTCCAGGAGTAACTCTGCATTCTTCCATTGTTTTGGTTCTTTTTATTTAAATCCATGAAGCTGCGACAAATCTGTTGCTGCTGTCCAATAAAACAGAATTTTTTTTTTTTTTTGTGAAGAGATCTCAGGATGAAGATGAATTAAAGGGGAATATCACTCAATTTGAGGATTGTTATGTAATTCCAGCAGGGATGGGACAATATATTGAAATACAAAAATGTGACAATACGTATCATAGGTCAGAAAAATGAATCGTGATATTAGCTGAAAAGTGAAGTGAGGGAGAACTGGACTGAAGCTCATATTCAGCTTCTTCTTCATGTGTTCTGACCTGGTGTGAAGAGCAGAGAGGGGAAGTTATGGCAAACAGCACGGACAAATCTGTAGTTAAAGTTTCTGATCTGCTCCCTGTCTGCCAGGATCTCTAACCTGCAGGACGACAGGTTCAAACTCTGTCCAATAAACAAGCTGCTTGTGAGTCATGTGACTTTTGTTTACAAGTTCTGGTTGGCTTGTATTCGGACAGAGTGAACCTGAACGAAACGATACATCAGTCACTTCTTTTAAATCACTTCTTAAAACCCATTTTTATAGACTTGCTTTAATGTGATGTCGTCTTTTTATCGTCTTTTTATCTTTTATTGGCTTTTTATTATCTCTTTATAAGCTTTTTATCATTTTTTATCATCTTTGTATTGTCTTTTTACGTCTTTTATCTTTTGTCTTAACTCTATATTAATTTTATCTTACTTTTATTCTATTATTTTATTTAGTTTGGTTTTCATCCTACGATTATACCACTATTTACTTGAATGTTTGCTCTTTTCCACCTCTGTCCTCCTATGAATTTAATCCCTGTTTATTATTGTTTTATTGCCTTTTAAATTCATAATTTGAGTATTCTGCTTTTATTTTGTCTGTCAAAGCACTCTGTTTTAAAGGTGCTATATAAATAAAGTTATTATTATTAGTAGTATAAAATGTTACATGAACTTTTTAAGAAACCAAACTGTAGGTGTGATGGAAGAGTTGCAGACTGTAGGAATAACATGAATTCTTAAATTAAGTCAAATTCCCTTTTAAGCGAAACAGAGCCAGACTTGACATGCTTATTGATGAGTTATTGAATTATTGATGAACTCTGTGTTGTTGTTGTCTCAGCAGAAAGCTAATACTGGATGTGGTCTGGATATCACATGTCACATGCCCAGACTTTATGGTTAGCAGGTTGATAACGGCGCCACACTTTCAGCTTCACCGCCCACTGAAACCAAGTGTGGAGGTTGGTCTGGCTATGTGAGGCTAGAAGAAGTGTAATTGGCTGCTGAGGCCAAAAAAATGTATTGATTGATATTTTGATTAGAAGTTGGTTGTGGTCCAGTGACTTCATGGAGTTCATGGTCTTTCTGGACGTTAGAGGAGCTGCTGCTGCTTCAGGATCGGCTTCAACATTCACCTGAGGGTTCGGCTGCTTGGTCTGAACCAGTGATTCTCAACCTTTTTCAAATCAAGGACCCCTAATTTAATCCACATTAGGCCCATGGACCCCCATTTGATGAGATTTTGTCTTTCTGTCCCAAATCTGAAAATATTTTTATTGTCAGATATGATTTTGTGCAGAATTGCATGACTATCTGTATTGTAGGTAGAGAGATAACAGTGAAACTATGATCAAAGCAGTCATTCTGCATTCTCTATTTGTGTTAACTTATTCTAAATGAAATAATGAAGTTAACAATTTATCAATTTGCTGGGCACCCCCTGGAACCCTCTCAAGGACCCCTGGTGGTCCCCGGACCCCACGTTGAGAACCACTGTTCTAAACACAAAAACGCCAATTTTTGAGTCGTCAGATTTCACCAAACGCCTTGAAAGTCATTGAAGATGTGGACGTCCAGGTGAGGGTCTGAGCTCTGGACGGACGAGGAGTAAACAGGAAGGGGGTTCAGCGTCCTTCCTGCAGCCGCTGAGGGACAGGTCGTCTGTTTGGGGTATCGAACCTGTGGGCTTTAACGTACAGGACGGTCTGTCTAACGGGGCGTGTTGCTGACCTGTCCCTCCCTGTCTCTCTCTCTCTCTGCAGAAGTACAGGCACCACGATGAGGACTCGTCCCCGCAGGAGCAGAGCTCGCCCCAGCTGACGGACGAGGCGGGGGGGCCGGAGCTGGTCCAGGTGGCGGAGAAGAACCTGTCCCAGATCGAGAACGTCCACGGATACGTGTCCCACGCCCACATCTCGCCCATGAAGGTACGGGCCGGGGGACAGCCGGGGGACGGGTCTGTGTTCTGTCTGTCTGTCCTGCTCTCTTTCTCTACAGCCTTCTCTGTGTCTTTCTCTGAAAAGAGTGTCTCTCGGTCTGTCTCTCTTTATCGGTCTGTCTCTCTTTATCTGTCTGTCTCTCTTTGTCTGTCTGTCTTTCTTTGTCTGTCTGTCTTTCTTTGTCTGTCTGTCTCTCTTTATCTCTCTGTCTCTTTATCTGTCTGTCTCTCTTTGTCTGTCTCTTTATCTCTGTCTCTCTTTATCTCTGTCTCTCTTTATCCGTCTGTCTCTCTTTATCTGTCTGTCTCTCTCTTTGTCTGTCTCTCTCTCTTTATCCGTCTCTCTCTCTCTTTACCTGTCTGTCTCTCTTTATCTGTCTGTCTCTCTTTATCTGTCTGTCTCTCTTTATCCGTCTGTCTCTCTTTATCTGTCTGTCTCTCTCTTTGTCTGTCTCTCTCTCTTTATCCGTCTCTCTCTCTCTTTACCTGTCTGTCTCTCTTTATCCGTCTGTCTCTCTTTATCTGTCTGTCTCTCTCTTTGTCTGTCTCTCTCTCTTTATCCGTCTCTCTCTCTCTTTGTCTGTCTCTCTCTCTTTACCTGTCTGTCTCTCTTTATCTGTCTGTCTCTCTTTATCCGTCTGTCTCTCTTTCTGTCTGTCTCTCTTTATCAGTCACTCTCTTTGTCTGTCTCTCTTTATCTCTGTGTCCCGTTGTCTGTCTCTCTTTACCCGTCTGTCTCTATTTATCTGTCTGTCTCTCTTTACCACTCAAAAGCCAGTAAAGGCATATCTATCTATCTGTCTGTCTCTTTCTCTCTCTCTCTCTCTCTCCCTGTATGTCTTTCTCGCTGTCTGTCTCTCTCTCTATACATTTATATCTTTCTGTCTCACTGTCTATGTCTCTGTTAGTCTCTCTCTCTCTGTTTGTCTCTCTCTCTCTCTCACCCTCACTGTCTGTCTCTCAGGGTCTGTCTCGCTGTCTGTCTGTCTCTCTCTATACATTTATATGTCTTCCTGTCTGTCTCTCTCTCTCTGTCTGTCTCTCTCTCAGTCAATACACATTCACACAAACAAATTCACTTTCAATTCAGTCGATTCAGGAAGTGGATTTTCCTTTTAAAAATCCCAAATTTCCCAAATCATTTCCTTATAAAAGTTCACATTTTCTATCCTGAAGGAAATGATGAGAATGAAAACTGTTTCATGAGCCAATGAACGGCAGTTTTACATTCTATTCTGAGTTGAATTGACAGTGAATTAACTGTCACCTTCTCACACACACACACACACACACACACACACACACACACACACACACACACACACACACACAGGGAGGATGAGAGGGCTGTTGCTTGTCCATGTGGCCTTCATGTGCTTCATTAAAACATTAAGCTGCTCTGAAACACATACATGTTCCCCCACTCATACATGTGTCCTGTCACGGTCTCATCACACACACACACACACACACACACACACACACACCGCCAAGTTCCTCCAATCAGGTTGCTGCTTGGCTCGTTGAGCTTCATCACCGCCGTCCAATCTTCAACTTTTTAACTTTCATGAACTTCTTTGCGGATGATAAATGTTCGGTAAATGAAGGTAAAAGGTTTAACATCACGGGGAAAACACGCGTGTTCGCTGGAAACTCAAAAACACGGTCGCGCTCCGTGTGTTTCGTTTCTCGCTCAGGTATCCGCAGGTCCTTAAAAAGTCTGAAAAAGTCTAAATTTAAGACTTTAAAAAGTATTAAAATGTGTTAAATTCAGTTATCAGAAGGTCTGAAACTGTAGATATCTTGTGACTTACTGACCCTTTGGTGCTTGAAACCTGTTAGAAACCCTTTGTGGGATCTGAAAAACACATGGGTGTCAATGACAAAATAAGCGGTTTTTGCTTCACTTTTTAAAAACTCACTTTGTTTTACAGTTTATTCCAATTTTGTGTTATTCCACAGAACTAGTACAAGAAAACTATGAAAAATTCCCACTAATCACCACTAGGAGGCTGAGGTGGTTGTTTTTGCCCAGTCGGCAGCTCGTATTTACGGGAAATCAGGTCTGGCGTGAACGCAGCGTTAAATATTTCATTGGAGCTGGAGTGTGTGGAGTCAGGTCAGGTCAGGTCAGGTCAGGTCAGGTCCGGTCCGGTCGCTCCCTGGTCCACCTGCTGTGTTCAGGCCGTCTGCAGGTCTTGAAGCAGCAGACGGACGGACTCCGGCCTCCGGCCTCCAGGAAGCACAGCCTGCTGGATCTGGGCTTGCCTCCCAGTCCGTGTCCTGGTCTTCCTGGTCCTGCGGTCCTCCCTGCTGCTCTGTTGTACCGTCGGCTGTTTCCTGTCTGGAGCGTTGGATCAGTGGTTTCTGTGTTTCTTCACCAACATGGCTGACGTTCTTCCTCTTCAGCAGGTTATAGATCGGTTCTCACCATTGGCAGCAATGTCAAGAAGCAACTGTCTGTGATCAATGATTTAGTGTTTCCTCTTTCAAATATTTTTTATTGAGCCAAAGATTCTTATACATACAGTATATTATTGTGTCAATGCTTATTTTCATTTATGTGAATAAATTAATAAAATTATATTTATGTATCTTCACAGATACAAAACATATGATACAAAAAATATAGGATGGTTTCTTGAGATTTGGAACAATATCAAAAAACAAACAAACCAAAAAGAGAAAGGGAAATTAAAAGTAAAGAAATAGGTCACATTTATCTTCCCTATCTACCCAAGCCTTTCCCGTTTCCTGGTCCTCTACCCTTCACTCACCCATTTACTCATTAAATAAAATATGACACAGTGTGTAAGTGTAGGCTACAACTTCGTAACTTCTATGTGCAAGGTATGATATGAGGGGTTTCCAGATCATATTATATTGTGAGAGTCTGCCCTTTAATACATATCTTATCCTTTCCAAATGTAATGTACTGGTCAGATCACAGGCCACATTTTGGAGGTAGGAACCGTTGTTTCTTTCCATGACATAAGTAGTAATTTTTTTGCTGTGATGAGGCAGTAAGAGGATCTGATTTAGTGTTTCAACATAGATTATAACACAACACAGCTGTGAACTGGATCGATTAAAGGATGGGCCTGCCTAGTATTTGTTTGCGGTGCTAAACCAAACTCATATAGTTCCAACATCAAATAACACTGTAATGTAATATAATGTAAAAGTAAATGTAATGTAAAAATAAACTTAAACAGGCAGCACACACAGAGCTTCAGGCCGAAGTTCACTAATCTCAATTTTACCAATTTATTTTAACGTTTCGGCCTGGTGAAAAGCCACTAGGCCCAAACGTTAGCATGTTCGTGGACATGGTGAAATTAACATGAGTGAACCTGGTCCTGAAGGTCTGTGTGTGCTGCCTGTTGACCTTTGGGGTGTTTGATGTTGGACCTACACAGCTGACATGTTGTCAGACCACTGAAACACTATAAAACACAGATTTGACTGAGGCTCACCACATGCTAACTGGCTAACCGATAGGACCCTGGTAACTTAGGACCCTGGTAACTTAGGACCCTGGTAACATAGGACCCTGGTAACATAGGACCCTGGTACCTTAGGACCCTGGTAACTTAGTACCCTGGGAACGTAGGACCCTGGTACCTTAGGACCCTGGTAACTTAGGACCCTGGGAACATAGGACCTTGGGAACATAGGACCCTGGTAACATAGGACCCTGGGAACATAGGACCTTGGGAACATTGGACCCTGGTAACATAGGACCCTGGGAACATAGGACCCTGGGAACATAGGACCCTGGGAACATAGGACCTTGGGAACATAGGACCCTGGTAACATAGGACCCTGGGAACATAGGACCCTGGGAACATAGGACCCTGGGAACATAGGACCCTGGGAACATAGGACCTTGGGAACATAGGACTCCCGGTAATTTGTGTGCCGTTATCATTTTTGTGACCCTCAATCAAATCACTGACAACAGAAACAGAAAGATAAATCACTGACATGTGACTGACAGACAGAAAGTTCTGATCTGAACCCGACAGAGAAGAAGAGGAAGAACGTCAGCCATGTTGGTGGAAAGCTGTCTGTCTGTCTGTCTGTCTGTCTGTCTCTCTCTCTCTCTCTCTGTCTGTCTGTATGCCTGTCTGTCTGTCTGTCTCTCTCTCTCTCTCTGTATGCCTGTCTGTCTGTCTGTCTGTCTGTCTCTCTCTGTCTGTCTGTCTGTCCTGAAGCCGTCTGCCATCACCCAGACAGCTGTGACCTGCAGCTCAGGTCGGCTCTCCGAAGCCCCCCCCCCCCCCCCCCCCCCTCTGTCCGGCGGCCCGTTACTTCCAGCTGATCAGTGGTGCGGCGTGTGTGTGTGTGTGTGTGTGTGTGTGTGTCGCTGTAGCAAAAACAAAATCAGTTTCCGTACCCGCCTCCTCCTCCTCTGTGTTTTGAGTTGATTAATCCGATCCGCCGATTAGCTGAGATTTGATATTTCACGCGGGTTTAAACCTTTTCACGCCGCTGTGGTCATGGTAACGGAGTACATGAGATCAGATCAGCGGCGGGTAAACAGGCCTGATGCGTTTGGACCGGTAAACACAGCCGAGGCTTCGGTGGAGCGGCTCTGCCACCGTGTGGCGGCACCGGCTGCTGACACCTGCTCACATAAAAGAGACAGAAATACAGAGACATTCTGGGAGGAAAAAAATTATTACCTGAAGTCCATCGTTCAGTGAAATCTAGAGGACCAGGGGCCGGATTCACAAAACCTTCTTAAGAAAAAAAAATCTTCTCAAGTGCCATTTTTTTCTTAACTTTAGTCTTTAAATAGGGAAAAATGCTATTCTCAAAAACAGTTCTTATATATTTTCTTGACTTTCTTCTTATGTTTCTTCCTAAGAAAAAACTTAGGAATAAATGGTATTCTTGAAATGAAAGTTCTCAAATTTGTTCTTGATTTTTTCCTTAACTTTAAGACGGCCCTTCACCTGTCTTAAAACTCCTACAGTGAAAAGGTAAGCCTCTAATATCATATATTTAAACACATTTTAGACAAGTAGGTTATAGTTCAAAGTCTTCATAGGTTCCCCTACACCTAACATTAAGATGAACATTTATTGTAAAGCTTTATTTGGTGTAGTGTGCACTTAAGAGCCTTCTTAAGAACTTCCTAAAATTTCCTCTTATGTCATTACTTAATATCCATCTTAAGAACACATTGGTGAATCCGGCCCCAGGTCTGTAAAAGTGTCTCATTTGGACAAACAAGGACTTCACTTTCCTACTATCCTTTAAAAAGTATCATCATATGGCTTAATGTTGTTGTGTGAATTATTTTATAACAGTAAGTGTAATGTTTTAATGTCTGATAAACCTCAGAATGAGGCTTGAAGACACAGACACATGTATTGTGAAGCAGCCTGGTCAGTAGCTGTAACGCTTTAATTTCAGATTGCAGAAACGCTCACAGTTAATGGAATAATCTTTTAAAATCTTGGTGTATTTTGTTCTTTCTGCCTGGATATTATGGTTGATTTTGAAGTCTGTTATTTGGCCGTAAACTGCAGCACTGTTCCTAGTCTTACCTTTATAATCATAACAGCATTATTTCTGGTACTGCTTGTTCTGTAGTGCTAGTTTAGGAAGAAGTTTTACTGGTATCCCTCTGGTGTAAATCAGAGGTATTTGGCCTGATGGTGTGTGTGTGTGTGTCATTATACCCAGACAGAGGTGAGTTTACTCTGTTTACATGTATATACCTTTCACTACACTACACACTACACACTACACTAAAATACCAAAACTGGAGTGTATTTAGTTTGGATTTTAGAGCTCAACTCTCACTGTGATCCATCCTCCTCATCACGTCTGTCCTGGGCGGTGATGGCAGCTCGCTCCCGTCCCATGTCCTCCACAAGATGACTTTCAGGTTGTAGTTCTGACAAAAGTAGACGTTTCCTCAAGATTTCCCAACATTTTGGGCGTCCTAGTGGCTCGGTGGTCTGAGGTGTGTGCCACATAAACACAACATCCTGGGTTCGAATCCGGCCCAGGACCTTTGTCTCTCTTCTAATCGCTACTCTCTATCTCTACTGTAAAAAAAACCTATTAAAATAAAGGCAAAAAGCCTAAAAAATCGAAATAATCTTTAAAAAAAACCCAAAGATATTAGATAACTGACATTTTATCTGTAAATTGTAGATGTTTTAGATATCTGATGCAGATCTGGCAAAATGAACACACCTCAGGCAGTGAAATTTTTCCTGATTTGAAAAAAGAAAAATCTTGGGAAAACATCTTAATTTGCAGAATAACAAGCTCAAAGTCAATTCTGGTAGCTCATGCCTTCAGCATGCTCTGGTGTATTGCCTGGTGGGTCGGCACAGCAGCAGTCATGCTGTGTTCAGACGGTCCACATGTTGTGTCTCTGCTTCACGGCTTTCCCACCTGCAGCTCATGTTCACCCAGCTGCTGCTCCTGCTGCAGCTCCTGGAGAGCTTCCATGGCTTAGTGCAGGTTTACTGTCCGCTAGGGACGAGCTCACACTGAGGACGGGAACAAAAAACATGGAGCGGTGGATTTCCCCCCGTCCTAAACTCTGGAACCAGGAGCCGAATGGAACAACAGCTCAGAAATTAACTCGATGAACTGATAAATGTGTTATATCCAAATGCAACCTTGTTTTTGTCTTAATTTTGATGCACCTCCTAAACTTTCTTTTTAGGAAAGTGCTATACAAACGTGTGGTTATTATATTGTAAATATAGATGGTAGTAAATGGTACAGGAACTCTGACGCTCCCTGTATCAGATCCTAACTGGTCATGATGTCAGATACTGGTGTCTGATATCAGCTGCAGAGAATTTCCCTAGTAGTGAAATCTGATGCCCAGCTGAGCCTGAAGCAACTCGAACCAAAGCCTCTGGATTTTCTCTTCTCACACATTGAAGTGTGTTACATTTCTGTAATGGAGGAGCACAGATTAGATGTGAATCTGTTTTCTTTTGACCAAACACCTTCCACCTTCAGGAGGTGTAACGGATCAGATCAGAACCTGGTGTTAACTCACTGATCCTTACAGTTTAGTTCTCAGATTCAGTATCTTCAGTGAAAGATGGTCCATGTTGGTCCTGGGTTTTCTTTTTGCAGCACTAGTAGCCTACACATTCAATTCAACTTTAGTTCAGACACATAGGTCCATATCAGCAAAGAAAGAGAAATATAAAAAGTATAATACGAGGACAAAACAGCACAGAAATATGTACGATATCATGGCAGTTCACAAGTCCACAAGTGATTAAAACACATACAGACATTTGTTCCAGTGTTTCCAAAAACAAGAGGAATACCTTATGTCACTGTGTGTAGGCTCAGTTAAAGCCATTATCTTTACATTTTTTGATTCAATTAGCTGACACATTACATACAATACATGAAATTCTGCAACACAGCATGGAAGGTGGGAACATTGCTAGTCACAAACATTATGACTTGCCCTTGTCCATCTTGGGAGCTTAAGCAAGATTCTGAATGTGTCATTAAATGCCACCTGAAGCTTTCTCATTTTTGCTTTACTATAACTGCTATAAGATTTCTGTTAGACCTTTTTGATAGAAAATGTCCAAGTAGAGCCAAGTAGAGCCAGCTTTTCTGGTCTGTCAGCTGGCCAGTTCATCCCCTAATTCACCAGCCACTTTCACAGCTAGATGTTTAGAAGAGTCAGACTCCAGGTGACGGCTGGCTGCCTGGAGAGAAGACTGAAGACTGAAGACCAGCTCATACTTCTGTGTCGAAGTGTCAGCAGTGCAAGCATTACTAGTTCTGCATTGATGATTCTGCCTGTAGACCAGCAAAACACTAGATGTCAGTGTGGAGCTTTGTTCACACAGAAGTAACCACAGAAGAAGTTGTTGTGAAACTCATGCTGTGGATTTTTCAGTTCATTTGGTGTCTCTGAACCTCCTCAGCTCGTCTCTCTTCTTCTGCTCCATGTTGTCTTCACTGTCGGCCCACAGCGACCCATACAGGAGGAGGAGGAGACACCGAGCGGCCAATCAAATCGCAGCTCTTGTGGTCATGTGTCTCTACATCTCTGACCTACAGAGACGCTACAGAGACACTTCAGCTCAGAAGTAGAAATCGGCCTCAACTTGGCAGAGACGAACATTTAGTATCAGAGTGAATCAGTCTTCAGCCTCAGAACAGATCAGCATACTGTCTGACCTCCTCTCAGGGGAACGCTCAACCTGTCAGTCACCAGGGGGGGCGGGTCCCTGAGCACCAGCCGTCCAATAGCAGGCTCAGTAGCTCTCCAGGACCCTGATAGACAGTTAGTGCTGCTAGAGAGCCTGTCTGTCTGTTTGTCTGTCTGTCTGTCTCATATCCCATCCTGATCCCAACTGTCTCACTTCACCTCCTGTTCAACCCAACCTCTCTTTCTCTCTCTCTCTCTCTCTCTCTCTCTCTCTCTCTCTCTCTCTCTCTCTCTCTCTCTCTCTCTCTCTCTCTCTCTCTCTCTCTCTCTCTCTGCAATCTCTTGCTCTCTCTCTCTCTCTCTCCCTTGATTAGCTTCATCTTTCTCCCTACCAGGGTTTGGCCGATATTTTGGGATTTGGTTCAAAGTGTGATATGATGCAGTTTGATTGATTACATATTTATTGTAGAATTGACCTGAACCTGATGCTGAGACATTTTGATCAGATTACATAATGCATGAATATGTATTATTAGTAGTACTGGTAGCAGTAGCAGCAGTAGTAGTAGTAGTAGTAGTAGTAGAAGCAGTAGTAGTAGAAGCAGAAGCAGTAGTAGAAGCAGTAGTAGTAGAAGCAGTAGTAGTAGTAGTAGTAGTAGAAGCAGAAGCAGTAGTAGTAGTAGTAGTAGTAGTAGAAGCAGAAGCAGTAGTAGTAGTAGTAGTAGAAGCAGAAGCAGTAGTAGTAGTAGTAGTAGTAGTAGTAGAAGCAGAAGCAGTAGTAGTAGTAGTAGTAGAAGCAGAAGCAGAAGTAGTAGTAGTAGTAGTAGTAGAAGCAGAAGCAGTAGTAGTAGTAGTAGTAGAAGCAGAAGCAGTAGTAGTAGAAGCAGTAGAAGCAGAAGCAGTAGTAGTAGAAGTAGTAGTAGTAGTAGTAGAAGCAGTAGTAGTATTTTGGGTTTCACTGGAGAGTCTTGATCTAATTGAGGTATTTCCTTCCTGACAAGAATTAAATTCTGGGGGAAACACTGAATAATTGTAATTATTTAGACTTTAAATTCAAATTTAAAGCTATTGAATATTGCTGTTGGCAGCTTCAATCCAAATAATATCAGTATCGGCCTACAAACAACATGTTGAACCCTCCTGCCGTCCCCCGCTCCTCTCTCCCTTAAGTTCTCGCTCTTCCTCTGTCTCGTTCTCCTTTGATTAACCTGAACACTCTTCCTCTCCCTCCCTCTCTCTCTTTAACCTCTGTATGAATTAACTGCTTCTTTCCTGCTTTTCCTCTGCTGTGTTGTGACCTCTCTGAGCCCCCCCTCCCTCCTCCCCCCCCTCCTCCCTCCTCCCCCCCCCCTCCCCCCCTCCTCCCTCCTCCCTCCTCCCCCCCCCCTCCCTCCTCCCCCCTCCCCCCTGTGTCCTGTAGGTAGCGTCTCTGGAGTGCATCTTTGACGGTCCGTCCGCATTAGGACATCATCACCCGGAGCTCCTCCCCCCCTCGCCCTCCACCCTCTACCCCCCCGGCGAGGACAGCTCCCTCCCCTCCTGCTCCTCCAACCCCTATCCCCCGACCCAGGTAAACGTTGTCATGACGACCCGAATTTCAGTACCACTCCAGTACTGCTTAATTCAACATTTCCGTACTTTCGCGAAATGTGTTGTGCAAGCTCAAACCCTGTCGCGGCGTCGCCTCCAGGGGGCGCAAACGAGCAGATTGGACGAGTGATGAGAAGAGGGAGGAGTTTCCCCAGTTTAGTCCTCAGGTCCCCCTGTCCTGCAGGTCTTTGTTCTGTCTTTAGGGGGCGGTCACACTAATCCGTTGTGTCTCTCCGTAAACTTAATTTTCTGTCCATTGTCTGGACAGAGCTGAGTTGAGTTTGAGTTTATTAGTATTCATGCTCACAGTTAACAACTGAATAGAAGCAGAATTTACATTAATAAAAATAGAAATATATCTATACATGATTGTACATCATAAAAATGTAAAACTATACATATCTATATTCACACATGCACCCATACATTCATACTCATACATACGCATTTACAAAATACAACCATACACTTACATACAGCCATGCATACATTTTAAAATGCCATAAAAAAACAACAATATACAACACAAATCAAACAAACAAAAACAAAAACAGACCCCAAAGACTTCGGCTATCCATCTTTTGTCCTCTCTTTTTAGTAGTGCGTCCGTCTCCGTCAGATTTCCGTCCGTTTTGGCGAGCAGACAGTTCAGCTCGGTTGGACTGTTTCAGGACGGACAGATTCGTCGTCGTCCGTTTAGCCAATTAGAGTCGAGGAGGCATTTTGTGAAAAATGGCGACAAACGCGGAGACCCTGGAGGAGGCTGTGACTAATGCAGTGAACCTCATCCTGTTGTTGTGAGACTGAACTCATCTGGATGAGTTCAGGTGAGCTGGATCCCAGTCCATTTCATTTCCAATGGGAGATTGCTGTTCTGTTCTTCTTCTGCTGTTTTTAACCTGATGTTTGTGCTCCGATCACATCTTTGAAAATATGTCTTGGGCCCTGTGTGTGTGTGTGTGTGTGTGTGTGTGTGTGTGTGTGTTTAGGCTGTATCTGTTCCACTGAGACATAACATAATGTGGCAGTTCTGTGTTACTGTTGTATTTAAACCAGGCCGGTGTTCTGGTGTGATTTCCTTCACTAAACTGCGTATATACTGTATATAGGACTCATCTGGCTGTGTGTTGGGGTGTGTTGAGCTGTGTTTTGGGGTGTATTGATATGTTTTGGTGTGTGTTGGGCCGTGTCAGGCTGTGTGTTGGTGTGTGTGTTGGGATGTTTTGGAGTGTGTTGGGCTGTGTTATGGGATGTGCTGGTGTGTTTTAAGAAAGAAAAAGAAAAAGCAATACAATACGTCCAAATTAATATTATCCAGCGAGAAAACGATACGAAATAAGATGCAAAGATGCAAATGTAGTTTCAATGACACTTCCCACTTGATATAATCTAGCGACATATGAAAAATTACCAATCTAGTTAGCTAATTTTAGTGAAATAAACTATTAAATCGTGTTGCATGAGACCGATTATTTTTGAATTGCTTTGTGTAACTGTCAAGTTGCATGGAAATTATGTTTCATGCAATTTGCAACCTGCAACTAGTTGTGTGAAAGTTTCACTGTGTAAAGCCAGCCTTAGTGTGTGTTGGGGCGTGTTGGGCTGTGTTTAGGTGTGTGCTGGTGTGTTTTGGAGTGTGTTGGTGTGTGGTGGGCCGTGTTAGGCTGTGTGTCGGGGTGTGTTGGGCTGTGTTGGTGTGTTTTGGGATGTGCTGGTGTGTTTTAGTGTGTGTTGGTGTGTGTTGGGTTGTGTTGGTGTGTTTTGGTGTGTTTTGGGATGTGCTGGTGTGTGTTGGGCTGTGTTGGTGTGTGTTGGGCTATGTTTTGGTGTGTTTTGGGATGTGCTGGTGTGTGTAGGATGGGGGTTCCCAACCTTTTCCAGCAGCTGACCCCATGCTGAGGTCAGAGAGAAATCCTGGGACCTTCAGCATTTGAAATCCTTGAAGCTGCTTTGTTTATATTTGACAATGTGTGACTCCTCAGAGACAGAAACATCCGTCCCAGCTGATGGACTGTATGGTTGATGGACTGTATGGTTGATGGACTGTATGGTTGATGGACTGTATGGTTGATGGACTGTATGGTTGATGGACTGTATGGTTGATGGACTGTATGGTTGATGGACTGTATGGTTGATGGACTGTATGGTTGTTATATTCTCGGTCACATGCTGGTGTGTTGCTGCTGTTTTTATATCCATGTTGGTCTTGACGAGTTTGTGAATTGCTCAGAAAGTCTGGAGAAGTCTGAGAAAACATCAGTGTTCAGTAGAGCTGCACCATACTAACAAGCAATCATACTGCGATTATTTTGCTGAATTGCGGTGTATATATATACTGCAAATGAGATGTTGCTTAAAATTTGTTCTGTCTGAATACCATGATTTGTTTTTTTCCAATGTGCAATTTTTAATTTATAGGCCATTGAATTGAGCTCAGCAGCTGAAAACCATGTTTAGGAGCCACCACTCGATTTGGAAATTGAAGTTGTTCATACTGAAATCTTCTTTCTTTCCATTTTTTTTTTTATTAATCGTGCAGCCCTAGTGTTCAGTTGTGGTACACTTATCGTTACACATGACATGTCGTTGTGGAGCTGCTGTCATTAATATCACATACAGTGATATTATATTAGTGCAGAGTGATGCGGTCTGGGTGCCGGTCGGCCCGTCCAGCTGCTGTCAGCAGACTCTCAGCACGTCTTCAGTGTGGAGGGAAGTTTGGGGCGTTAAAGCGTCCGGGGTCCGGGAGGGTCCAGGACGGTCCAGGACGGTCCGGGACGCTCCGCCTGTCGACCGCTGCGGCTCTGAAGTTTCTCGGCCGGTGAAATCTCTCCATCCGGCTCTTCATTGTTTCCTCCACATTTGATCCGGCCGCCCGTCTCCCCGCCTGACGTCAGCGAGCCGCTATCTCCACCGATAACACACATGAATGGATCCTCACATCCCACAAAGACACCGAAGGCTGGGAGGACGTACAGTACACTCTGGTTTTTTTTTTTTTCTCTCTCTCTCTCTCTCTTCCTCCGCCTGTCGCCCGCTCTCCTCGGCAGCGCCATGGCAACGCAGGAGATGAATGCCGACGTGGAGCAAAGAAAATCCTGACGGCAGGAAAATGGAGGAGGGGAGGGGAGGGAGGAGGAGGAGGAGGGGTGAACCTGTGGAGAAGGACAAGGACAGATTTAGTGTGTGTGTGTGTGGGGGGGGGTAGTAAAGTGCAGAACAGAGCACACACACACACACACACACACACACACCCTCCTCCCCCTCCGATTTACAGCAGCAGCCTGGTGATATATATTTAGCAGCGAGACAAAGGATGCAGAGGCCATGAAATGACTCGTCACTAACGCAGGTCCATCGTCCCGTCTCCGCCACACTCCATCCACCAAACACCAAACACACCGCAAAGCATCCTGGGAGGGCAGGCTGGTCTCTATTTATAGCCGTCAGGTTCCCCACCGGTCAGGGAATTTTCTGGAAAGTCATACGGGATGTGGAGAGGGGTGGGGGGGGGGAGTGAGAGGGAATTGGGTGAACTCTCTGGGGAATATCAGGGAGTTTAACAAATGGGTCAGGTTCCAGGAAGACAGCAGGACACAGCCGCTGCTTCAGCTGCTTTCAGACTGAAGAACATGAAGGAAGCAGCAGGGAGGAAGAGTTTCAGGTCATGGAAGCGCTCCGTCTCAGCTGTGGAAAGTCAGGGAAAAGCAGGGTTCCTACGCAGGTCTGGAAAAGTGTTAAAAATGAATTTGATCATTTACAGGTCTTGAATAGTTTGGGAATTTGAAAAAAAATGTCTGGAAAAGTATGGAAAATGCACATAATTCTAGCTTGTATGTTGTTGTAGAGCCACTTTGAGTCCACAGTTTTTGTTGATGTGAAGAATAATGTTCAGATAGAGGGACGCTCTTATTACCCAGCCGCTGTCAGCATGCATTATATCAAATACCCACCAAAATCAAATCCGGTCAAGAACATAGGGTCTGGGAAAAATCTGGAATTTTAAAATGGAAAGCGTGTAGGAACCCTGCCAATCATCTCACATATTCTGATATTTGTCTCTGTGAAGAACAATCTTCATCTATACAGTGATATGACCTAGTTAGCAGGGGCAAGATGTCTATCTGCGTAAATCATATTGAACACCAGACAAAATCTTCAAAACAAATCAAGGTCTGGGTAAAAAGTATGGAATTTTTTTAATTGAAAATGTGTAGGAACCCTGGGAAAGTCACAGTGGGAATCGACAGCAAAGTGCTTTAACTCTTCAGTGCAGGGCCGCTTATCTCAGTCATTGTTTTGAAATAATAGAGATTTAATAGAAGGTTTGAGGTGATGGAAGCTCTCTGTCTCAGCTGTAGGAAGTCATGGCATTACACTCTGTCAGTTTGGGGAGACCTCGCCTTTGTAATAGAAGTACTGTTTGATTTCCCCTGTTATTTTTCAATGAAGAAGTAAGGGGGGAAATGGCTGCAGTGCTTTAGTTAACATAAGAAATCTGTTTCCTGATACTTTGGTTCAGCTGCTCAGGAGGTTTTGTGATGAAAGTATAGTTTAATTGTTTTAGTGTTATCATCACAAAAACAATAATTTATAATATATGTACTTCCCCCTTCCTTCTCCCCTCCTTCCCTCCTAACCCTCCTTCCTTACATCCTTACCCTCCTTCCTTTCCCGTCCCTCCCTCCTTATCCTCTCTCCTTCCTTCCTTACCACCTCACCCTCGTTCCTTCCTCCTTCCTTCCCTCATCCTCCTTCCTTCCTTCCTTCCTTCCCACCTTATACTCCCTCCCTCCTTCCTTCCCTCCTCATCCTCCCCATTCCTTCCCTCCATATCCTCCTTCCTTCTTCCTTCCTTCCCTCCTTATCCTCTCTCCTTCTTCACCTCCTTCCTTCCCTCCTTATCCTTCCTCTTTCCTTCCCTCCTGATCCTCTATCCTTCCATCCCTCCTTACCCTCCCTCTTTCCTTCCCACCTTATCCTCCCTCCTTCCGTACCCCCTTCCTTCCCACCTTGTCTTCCCTCCTTCCTTACTTCCATCCTTCCTTGCTTATCCTTATCCTTCCATCTCCCTTACCCTCCCTCCGTCCTTCCCTCCTCATCCTCTCTCCTTCCTCTTCCTTCCCTCTTTCCTTCCCACCTTATCCTCCCTCCTTCCTCGCCTCCTTATCATTCCTCGTTCCTTACCTCCTTCCTTCCCTCCCTCCTTCCTTCCCTCCCTCTTTCCTTCCCACCTTGTCTTCCCTCCTTCCTTACTTCCTTCCCTCCTCATCCTCTCTCCTTCCTTACCTCCCTCTTCCTTCCCTCTTTCCTTCCCACCTTATCCTCTATCCTTCCTTCTCCCCTCCTTATCCTACCTATCTCCTTCCATCATTCTCCCTCCTTACTTCCCCCTTCATTCCTTCCCTAAAAATCCCCCTCCTCCCTCCTTCCTTCCTTCCCTCCTTCCTTCCCTCCTCTTCCTCCCTCCTTGTCCATCACAGTGTTAAGTGTTAAGTCAGCGTTCTGCTGGTGTGAGTTTCCCCTGCTGACTCATATTTAGACTGGGACTCCAAGGCTGAAGGCTGAACTAGGACAGAGGGCAGCTGGACCCAACCCACCCCAGGAGGGAGGGAGGGGGAGGGGGGCAGGAGGAGGAGGAGGAGGAGGAGGAGGAGGAGGAGGAGGAGGGGGGGGGGGGGGGGGGGGGGGGAGTAAGGATAGAGGAGAGGAGAATGCAGAGAGCAGAGATCTGAAGGCGAACTTCCTTCCCAGCCTTCGCTCTCCCTTTTAAATACACCCCCACATACACACACACACTCTCTCTCTCTCACTCTCTCACACACACACACTCTCACACACACACACACACACACACACACCCTCATCTCTCCGTCCTCGTCATCCCCTGCAGTCTGGTGTTGCTGTCTGCTCCAGACAGACGGAGGCTGGCGGACCGGCTGCTCTCTCTCCGCCAGCCAAGCGATGCTCTCTCTCCCTCGCAGGTTAATCCGCCCCCAGAGGCTCCGCTCTCTCTCCTTCTCTCTCTCTCTCCCTCTCTCCCTCTCTCCCTCTCTCTCTCTCTCTCTATCTCTCTGCCGTCAAGTCCGGCGCCTACCGTCTCCCGGTTACCGTCTCCCGGTTCTCTGCCGCCTGCCTCGGCGCTGCAGGGAGCTGACAGGCTGCCAGGAGGCGGGGGGGGAGTCGACTCCTCGCTCCTCTCTGCTCCGCCGCTCCTCTCCTCCTGGAAGCAGCGTCGGTCCGTAGACCTGCGCCTCCTCTGCAGCCGCTGTCTGTGAGGAAGAGGAGGAAGAGGAGGAGGAGGAGGGGGGACACGCGAGGTGGAGTGAAGCCCACCCCCCTCCCCCCTCCCTCCCCATCGTCTGCTCTCCAACCAGCAGCACCAGCACCTCCGCCGCCACCTCCACCACCCCGCAGCCTGCAGCAGGAGCGGAGGAGGAAGCAGAAGAGGAGGTGAAGAGGAGGAGAAGAGGAGAGGAAGAGCAGGAGGAGGAGGAGGAGGAGGAGGAGGAGAGGGAGAGCGGGAGGCGACACAGCAGCAGAAACAGCAGCAGCAGCAACAAGCAGCATGCTGAACTCTGTGTGGTACGCCAAGAAGATGGGCCGCCGCATCATGGGCACCCTGAGGAGAACCAAGAGGCTCCACCGGCGCCTACTGGTAGGTCTCCCTCCCCCCCCTCCCTCCTCCCCCCTCCCCCCTCCCCTCCACGCGAAAACCCCAGCCTCGGAGCTCGGAGGGGTGAGGAGGTGTGTGTGTGTGTGTGGGGGGGGGGGGGGGGGGGGGGGGGGGGGGGGGGGGGTGCTGCACCGTGCGGCACGGTGTGGCGTGAGTCATTTTCTACAACGCACTGAGGCAGACAGGGAAAACAAACGTGTGTGTGTGTGTGTGTGTGTGTGTGTGTGTGTGTGCTACTCTGCTCTGCTCTGTTGTGTTCTCAGCCTGTGTGATCATGGCTAATTTGGTAATGTGTGTGTGTATGTGTTTGTGATTCCCAGCACATGGTGTGTGTGTGTGTGTGTGTGTGTGTGTGTGTGTGTGTGTGTATTGATGCAGCGTCTGCTCTGGATGTGACACAGTAGAGGAGGCAGCTGTGGAAAAACAAGTTGCAACAGGAGTGTTGCTGCTGCGTCATGTGGGTCTGTACACACATGTAGAGACCCGACACATCATGACACATCATGACCGTGTGATGATGATGATGATGATGATGATGATGATGATGATGAATCCCGGCGGCTGCGAGCGGGGCGTCGCAGGTCTAGAAACGCCCTTATCCGTGATCCGGCTGTCATGCTAAGGAGGCTTTACGGTCAGAGGGGGCCGGGGTGTTCTGAGCGGAGAGGAGCAGCGGAGTCGGTCCCGCCGCCCGCCTCCCGCCGCCCGCCGCCGGGTCGTCTGGCGGGTCGTCTGGCGGGTCGGTGAGGATGCGGCGGTGAGGTTATCGAACTCCTCAGCGATGTCACGTTGTCGTCGGTTTCCCCCCCGCCTGTCTGGATCAGAGCCGGCTGTCACTTTACGGGCCGATAGACGCTCAGGAATCTGCTGCTGCTGCAGAGAAATACAACTCTGACACTGACAGACTGTGATGCTCCACAGCCTCCAGCAGCTCAGCATGCTGGAGAGAGAATTAGAGAAGGACTGTTATCTGTTACAGTGATTCGCAACCTTTTTCATATCAAGGACCCTAATTTAGTCCACATTAGAGCCACAGACCCCCAATTTGATGAGATTTTGTCTCTCAAACCCAAATCTGAGAATATTTTTATTGTTAGATATGATTTTGTCCAGAACTCCATGACTCTCTGTATTGTAGGTAGAGAGATAAAAGTGAAGCTATGATCAGAACAGTCATTCTTCTACATTCTCTAATTGTGTTAACTTCTTGTAAATGAAATAATGCTGACGTTTAACAATTCATCAGTTTGCTGGGGACCCCCTGGAACCCCCTCAAGGACCCCTGGTGGTCCCCGGACCCCATGTTGAGACTAATCTAGAATGTGTTTGGACTGTGATGATGTTTGCATCACTTCAGTGTGTCAGTTAGCAGTGAGGATGCAGATCTCCATGTGAACAGATTTACCTGCATAAACAGCAGCAGCATGTTCTGGGCAGATGTGAGGAACCCCTGCAGTAGCACATGCCTTCCCCGGCGTTGCCTAGCAACCTGCAGGCTCCTGACACGCAGCGCTACCCCACCACCTCCCTGTTTACTGCCTCAAACACACACACACACACACACACACACACACACACACACACACACACACACACACGTATATATCTATATTAACATGCATGCACATGGACAAAATGTGTCCAGGTTTGGATTAAGGACACAGTAAAACCTCAGATTTTTGTCATTTATCCAACATTTCTTCAGCCTCCAGAAGCTGAGAAAGACAAAAACATTTCATCATAACCACACAGTGTTTGCAGTTATATGTGAGCCGGTGGAGAGCAAGGCACTGCAGGGGTTGGGGGTTCAATTCCCTGTGTCAGCTGGATGGGCAGAGCAAGGCACCAACACCGCACTGCAAAAACACCTCTGTCTTCACAGTTTAGTCTCATATTCAGCCTTCAATCTTATTTCTCTTAACCCAAGAGAAACATTCTGCAGTGAGGAGAGAAAACTCCACTTGTTTCTGATGCAGCTTCACTTGTTTCAGGAGTTTTCTAGAACAGAGTGTCAGTCTGTTGAAAGCAGTCAGAATAAAGCAGATCACTGCACTGCTGTCAAGAAAATGACTCTTGATTCTACTAAATCCTTCAAACAAGTTGATTTGCATTGGAAACAAGAAATTCTCTCACTCCATCGGCAGATTGTTTCACTTGTTTTACGAAAACTACGATTTCAGGACTCGATAAAAGACTAAATGACTTGTTAAAGGATAAGGCTGGTGTTTTTTAATGCATTTCTTACAGTCAACAAATCCTATGAAAATAACAAAATCAACAATGAATTTGTTTTGCTAACAAGTCTGGTCCATGTATCCGGGTCCCAATGCAGCCATGTCCCAGCAGCCATGTCCATCTCAGGAAAGTAGTTCCGTAGCACAGAAAATAGTCCCCGGCGTAATGAAGAATTTGTTCCCATTTGAATTTGATTTGGTAATAACTACAACAGCCTGACTTTTCATGGTAACAGTTAGCGATTTTTAAAATGTAAACTATGTCTTTGTGAGCCAATTGGAGCCAATGACTTCCGGGTTGAAGGCTAAAAACGGAACGTGGGAAGTCAGAAAGTAACGGGAGGAGAGCAAACACATTGTTGATGTTGTTATTTTCATAGGATTTGTTGAGGGTAAGAAATGCATTAATAAACACCGGCCTTATCCTTTAAGATGGAGATTTGTTTGCAGTGTGCTGGGGTTTCAGGTTCCATTCCCATGTTAAAGTGCTGTTGAACTTTGGTAGTACCTTGGGTTTTCACATATTGTCAGAATCTGCTTTGTCAAAGTCCTCTCTCACTGCTTTTTTGCATTTTTACAATTATTGGTAAACGTTTTATTTTCTTCGTTCCATCATCATAAGTTTCCTCCGACCGGATTTCGGTGTTCCACTTGTTCAGACTGAAAGGTTTAATAAACATAAAGAAAGAGATTCACTTCAAAAACAATTCAGCAGCATGACTAGTTTTTTATATATTATCAGAATCTGCTTTGTCAGCGTTCCTTTATGTGCTAGAAGTGATTTTCAGACTGTTCCTCCAGACAATGGCAGTGAATGGAGAGAGAAAAAAAAAACACAATTCTCCAGTCTGCTCTACCAGAGCAACAGATCACAGAATCACTGATTTGGGGGTTTTATCATGGAGGAAGAGACACGACCCAAGACTGTCTGAATGTAGAGAGAATAAATAATCAAGGAAACTCAGGACCTGGGATCAATTTCCGATACGGAGAATAATGTTGTCAGGACTCTAACTCATACTGGACGCTCCAAACGGCAGCGAGAGGCAACCATTTGAAAAATTTGAACACCATTACCCAGAATTCCTGTGCGTTGAGGTGTGTTGTCATGATGGCGTTTGTCTGAGTAGAAGAAGAATAATACCTGATAGAAAATTCATGCTGATGCCACAGGTTTCCTCTATAGAGCAGATGATCTGATTCGATTATAATTTTTTTTTTATACTTTATCGTGTCATCATTTTTATATTACAACAAAGTTAATTTACAGTATATTCTATAAGCAATAATCTATTTCATATTCATTTTGTTTATATCTTGAGACACTTTTTTTCCCCCCCAAGTTTTTTAGCCTGAGAAGAGAATAAAAAGAAAAGAAAAACAGACCAGACACAACATGATCTGATCAGATTTTGGAGCCACCTTCCTGCATACATTTGCATATTAATGAAGGTGCTTTCTTCATACAAAGCATTTGTTCATACAAAGTCTGGTGGTAGAGCTGTAACAGAAGTAACCCATTTTTCCCATTTTTCTGAGTTAAAGCGTCTCCTCTCCATTATGAATATATTTATTATACACTAAATCCATCCAGTCATTTTCACCGGGTGTTTCTGTTTTCTTAACAGATATTTATCCCCCTGTCTCCATCCAAGCCCCTCCAACTCCTCTAAATATAAATACAGTGTTTTAAAGTTATTATTAAACAGACTTTCCCCAGTTTATCTCAGAATGTCAGGATGAAGCTTCTCCCAGGTCCACAGCATGTCCCTGTGTTGTTGTAGTAGTAGAGCTGCAGTGGTCAACTATTAAATTAATCGCCAACTATTTTGATAATCCATTACTCGGTTTGAGTAATTTTTTAAGAAAAATAAGTCAAAATTCTCTGATTCCAGCTTCTTAAATGTGAATATTTTCTGGTTTCTTTCCTCCTCTATGACAGTAAACTGAATATCTTTGGGTTGTGGACAAAACAAGACATTTGAGGACGTCATCTTGGGCTTTGGGAAACACTGATCCACATTTTTCACCATTTTCTGACATTTTATAGACCAAACAACTAATCGATTAATCCAGAAAATAATCGACAGATTAATCGACAATGAAAATAATCGTTAGTTGCAGCCCTAAGTAGTAGTAGTGGTAGTAGTAGTAGTGGTAGGAGTAGTAGTAATTTATTTTGGTCCTTTTTAACAATTTTCCAAAATGTATGTACATAGAAATAAATAAATAACAATAAGGCATTAAATGAAATGGAAAACAAAAAAAACTGACTGAAAAGGTGTAGGCTGAAGCTTTAGATCATCATGCTTCTTCCCTTTTTACATAACAATCTAAGACAAAACAAAAACATAAACAAACAAAAACAAAAAGTTCCAAACGTTTCATACGCAATAATGATCATACCACAGTTTTATATTTATTTACCACCTTATTTTTAATTTTTTTTTTAAATTTGCAAATTGAACTACACCTTTTAATTTGTTGTCACAGGTATTCCACAAGTTTACCCCTCTGACAGATATACATCTATTTTTTATATTTGTCCTTACCCTTGTTTTTTAAAACATACCTATTCCCCTTAGTTTTAGTTTAGTTTAGTTTTATTTTTTGCACAATTTAAAAAATACACAAATGACAAAGATAACAAATAATATACAGAGCAGGGAGAGGCAGAAAACCCAATGGGCTTATTTGAAGCCTCCACCTAAAAAATGTTAAAATTTCGCAATGTTATAGAGAACACAAAAATAACATACAGAAAATAATATGACTACATAAAAGTGATGGCAGACTAATAAAAAACAAAATATATATAAGCAACAACGAACAATAATAACGAAAATAATATCAAAATAAAAGCAAAAAATGTGAGTGTGTGATATGTATGAGTGTGTGTGTGTGTGTGTGTGTGTGCGTGTTCATACCGGCTCTCTCTTCTTTCAAACAACCTCTGAACACAGTTAGGAAGTGAAGTATTTTGTACATTATCATTACAGTGTGAGCGTGTGTTGTGGGGTTCAGCCTGTAGATGGAGCTGTAGACACACAGCTGCAGAGCCCAGGCACTAATCCTAATCCTCAGCAGAGCCTCGGTGTAATTTAGCATTATACCTCTCATTATATGGAGTCATGTTTTAGATGGAAGCACCGGACGTCTCCTGGTGTCACAGAGAGGTGAAACGGCCTCAGAGGAGATAGATAGATAGATAGATAGATAGAAAGATAGATAGAAAACTTTATTGATCCCAGAAGGGAAATTGAGTCCTCATAGCAGCCAAGACACACAGTTGACAAAATACATAAAAAAAGAAAAACGCAACAGATAAGAACACGAGAGGCTATGTTGGCTAAAAAGCAACTGACTGGATGAATAAATAAAGATATAAATATATAAATACTTGACAAGTTAAATAATAAAAAGTAATAAAAGTTAGTCCATAGACAGTGTAATGTCACCAGGCCTGGCAAAGGCAGATGAATTGTACAGTCTGATGGCACCTGGCAGGAATGATCTCCTGTTGTAGGGTTAAAGCTCTCTGAACGCTCCGTGTGTGTGTGTGTGTGTGTGTGTGTGTGTGTGTGTGTGTTTGTGTTGTCATGTGATGTGCACAGTGCAGCTCACCGTCTGTCACACTGACCTGCAGTGTGTTGGCTCCTGCTGTCCTGCATCATGTGTCGGGATCTGCTGTGTTGCTCTCCTGTCACCAAGACTGATTCCTGTATTGTTGCTGTTGGGGAATATTCTGATTCAGATTGAACCGATTCCCTCTGACCCTCTGCTGACAACATCCCACTTTATTGTAGAGATGGCAGTTAAATGTATCTAAAACAATGCAGGCGTATAGACACAGGTCTCTGCCGTATTGATATTCGCAGCAATACATGGATTCAGATCGATAGGGGGTTTTTGAAAGCCTCTCTCCTCCATCATGTGTGTGGATGGAGAGGAATCGTTTAGGAACAATGGGTATCGGTCGGTGGATGGGGCGACCCGGGCTGGTTTTAGACTGGAGCAGTGAGAGAGGGGGGGGGGGGGGGAGGGGTGCCGTGTGTGTGTGTGTGTGTGTGTGTGTGTGTGTGTGTGTAAAGAGTATATTGGGCCTCATGCAGCAACATTCTCTTAAATTTCTCTTATATTTTCTCTTAATTTTCTGTTAAGAGAAAAAATAGGAGAAGTCAATCCCAGATGCACCAAACGTTCTTAACCATCCAGATCTGCTCTTACCCAGGTGCTGAATGATGAATCCCATTTGATCATAAACTGGAGGCGAGTGGCCGATTGTTTGTTATTAGCATATAATCTAAAATTGATTATATGATATTCGTGCGTTTTTTTTATGTTCCTCAAATTTAAAACTTATGTGTCCTTGCGTTGGACAAACAATTTGTGGACTGTGAAAACGAGATGTTTTTTTCTTATCTTGGTAAGAGTCTCTCGACCACTCGTAAAATTTTCTCTCACCTAAGAGAAGAGAAAAAATAAGAAACCATTGGTGAATCCCAGAAATCAGTGGGTACTAAGAAAATAAGAACAAATCGTGGATACAAACAAAAATAGGAGAAAATTTGTTTGTATATCTCTTCCTGCATGAGGCCCAATGTGTGATATATATATAGATATATATATATATATATATAGATATATATATCTATCTATATGGAGCGGTCCAGATGACTGTCCTGGTCGGTGTGCTGTGTGTTTACAGCAGCAGCTCTGGATGCGGGACAGGGAGCGATGTGGGGAAGCTCCTCCCCCCAAACCCCCGGCCGGCCGCTCGCCTCCCGGAGCTTAAATCCACTTATGAAATCAGACCTCCGTCCAACTGCACAGCGCTAGTTGTCATGTCAACGCCAGTATGTGGGTTATTCTGGGCCATATTTTGTGTTGTATAAATCATTTGGCCATTCATAATTTACCCGACGTAAAGGCCTGGTTCTACAAATCCATACATCCAGACCATCTGTCACAACCAGCTCCTGTTTGACAAAACAGATTTATGTTTCTGGCCGAGCTTCATTACTTTAATTGAAAGTTTAACCGCCTGATGTGACACTGCTGCTCACCAGAGACCGGTGAGAAACTAGTTATTGACATGAACTTTATTAGTTTATTAGTTAGTTTTTCTCTTCACAAGGAATCATGAGGGTCACACGTTGTTTTGCCTTAACATCCAGACATGAGGCTGAATGAGGTTGTAGTTGAACATCTGATAAACCAGTTTTATTTTTATTTTTTTTTTATTTTTATTTGCACACACATAAAAAAAATAAAAGATGTGACAGGAGAGGTCAAGGAGCCACAGGCTCATACAGCGGACCTCCCCTCAACAAGGGAAAAAAAAAAGAAAAAAAAACTAAGCTAACATAATTTAGAAAAATTAAGCAAAAAGTAAATGACAACAAGAAGCAGCAGAAAAAATAACCAATCAGTAGACCAAAAAAATTATATATATATATATATATATATCAAAAAATAAAAAATATAAAATGACATCAAAAAGTAATTAGACATCATGAATTAAATGTGATGACAATTTCCTTTCAAAATTTTCTAAAGATAACAAGCTCTTGATAACGTGTGCTTTAGCGTTCCATAACGAGTATTGGCCATGTTTCGTTTTGTAAAAAGGAAGGTGAAGATGATCAAACTGAAAACAGTTTAGTTAGTTAGTTAGAAACTTTGTTGTCCACAGTGGGAAAAATTGTCTTTGTCTTCACCACAACCAACATGGATTAACAAACAGACAACTGTAGAAAAGATAAAGACAGAGAAACATAAGAAGACGTGAAAAACATGAAAAGTTTCTTGTTTTCTGTCTTCAGTTGTTGGACGAACCTCTTTCCTCTCAGCTATCAGTGGAAATGAGGAACTTTTAATGAATGTGGATCCATCAGGACTGTTGTTGTGTTTTCAGGTCTAGAGGTCTAGTCTTGTGTTGGATGATCAGGACTGACTGGAGATCCCCCGTCCAAAACTCTGCCTCCATTTTGGGGGGAAAATATCATTACCTGAAATTTATCATTCTCACACAGGCAGAACGCTGACTTAACACTTAACACTGTGATGGACAAGGAGGGAGGATGAGGAGGCAAGGAAGGAAGGAACGAAGGAAGGATGGAGGGAGGATGAGAGACTGTATCTCTTAAAATAGATCCAGTCTGGAAAAGTCAACCAAGACCATTGCAAAGTTGCATAAAGCTAGTTTAAGACCAGTCTAAGCCTTAGACTGGTCCTAGATTCTCAGGTTGGACTAGGCTAATTAAGACTGTCTGTTACTTAAATATTACAACTGACTTATTTTGAGGTAGGAATGTTAGCCACCTTCCCCCCCGACTAATCTTGAGTTAAGAACTTTGTTGTTATGGCAACAAGTCGGCCTAACTGTCAGAGGGAAGTTTAAATACTGAAGCTGTTTCATAAAAGACGACAAATCTTTGGTTTTTGGAAAGAGCCTGAAGAAGAGAGAGAGTCTTTAGAGACAGAAACAAGCCATTAGAGATCTACAACAACCAAGAAGTAGTAGGAACAGGTAAATATAAATGTCTATAGCAAGTTTGACTAAAGGTCACATTTAAGTCTAAGACCAGGTCTATCTTTATGCAACTGGCCCCATAAGTTACCTTCTACCTTTTAAATGCTGCTGTCATTTGGCTTAATTTTGTGCCAACAATCATTTTGTAAGAAAAGGAATCACTTTTTTTCTGATTTTGTAGGAAAATACTCTCACATTTCTCATTCAGCATGTTTCCTTTATCACGGTTTGTAATAATAGAATCTAGGTTTGTAATAATAGAATCTAGCTTTGTAATAATACAGTCTAGGTGTAGCAGTGAAAAAGAGCCAGCCCATCAGGGACGGGACGGTCCCGGCTCCTCGGCGGCCCGTCAGGTTTCTTAGCGTCCGTCTTCTTCAGCGGAGGCTTGAGCCGCCGTCAGAGAGCAGAGAGGATATCTGAATTAAAGCCGTGGCTTCCTGCCATGCCGCCGCCGCCCGGGAGTCCTCGCCACCTCGGTCCCGCCGACACGCACGGCCCTGTGTCCGCTCCGGGGGCCACATCGATTATTCATGCTGTGAGCGGGCGCCCCCCCCCCCCCCCCCCTCGTGCTGACATGTGCCTCGCTCACTGGAGCCTATTAATTGGCAGGAGAATGAGAGGAGATGAGAGGGAGGGTGTCACAGAGAGAGGGAGGGGAGGGAGGGAGAGAGAGAGGGGAGGGAGGGAGGGAGGGAGAGAGAGAGGGGAGGGAGGGGGTGGACGAGCGACTGAGCAAGAAAGAGTGTGTGAAAGAGAGAGAGCGAGTGTGTTCTGTGCTGGTGGAGCTGAAGCCTGAGTAACAGGATCAGGTTTTGACGCTCCTCCCTGAACCAGAAGGAACCAAGATCCGCCGTTTTAATCGCCGTCCTCTACACTGCCGGGACTCCTCTCTTCTTCTTCTTCTTCTTCTTCTTCTTCTACTTCTTCATCATTCCTCCGTTCAGCAGGAAGGGAAATGACCACACATTACCCGAGGCAGGAGTACAGCTCCAAGGCCGTGAACGGTGCGGAGAAGGGAGCGGGGAAGCCGCCCGGCCCCCCGCGGGTCAACATCGACCTCCAGGAGTCTCTCGCTCACCTGCACCCGCTTCAGAGGCAGCACGCCATCGAGCTTCACCAAAAACAACAACAACAACAACAACAACAACAACAACAACAACAGCAGCAGCAGCTATCCTCCCAGCCCCAGCCCCAGCGGCAGCCGGGCTCTCCGCAGGCCCGGGCGACCCTGGCCTCCTTCACCGCCTGCACCCTGCCGGCGTCCTGCCGCGCCCGCAGCCGCTTCATCAACCTGCGGGACAGCGTCAAGAAAAGCCCCACCAAGAGCACCGCCAAGGTCAGCAGCACCCAGGCGGCCGGCAGACCCGAAATCCCCTGGGTGCCCTTCGCCTTCAACAAGGTAGTTCAGTCAGACGGAGGTGGAGAGGTTCATCTGTCCGTCTGAAATACTGAAATAGATCTTCTCTGACACTTCGATTTTTTTATTTTTTCTGTGAACTTGTCTGTTACCTGGCCGCTGTGGGGCCACAGGAGTGTTGTCTGGCTGCTGTGACCTCTGACCCCTCATCTCCTTGTGATGTTGGTGATGTCAGAAGGTTATTTCACTCTGGGTGAGAGCGCCAGTTGAATGATTCAAGTGTAAATATAAATGTAGTGATATTTTAATTTGTAGTTTACAGAGTCCACATCTACAGTGGTTTGCTTGTGTGTGTTCTGGTCAGTAAGTTGTGAATCGCTATCGGAGACTCAGATCGAGTTACTGAGTCACTTTGTGGAGAATCCATACAGGCTTTCCATTTGCGGTTCTGTAGGCGTCTGCTGTGTCGATGCTGGTCTGGACCCGGTTAGCGTTCCCGGTCCCGACCGTCCACCGTCTTTCCCGCTGACCCGTCCCGTCTCGCCGCGAGGTCCCGTGTCTTCCTGTCCGGCGTTCGTTTCGGCTCACCGACGCAGAGCTCCGGTCCGGGGCGAAGAGTCTTCGCTCCGAGTCGTCGATCTTCTTAAATTGAAATTCTAATCTCCGCTCTGTCGCGGCGCCGCGTTGTCGAGCCGGTTCGTATTCCGCCGGAGCAATTAAGCCCCGTCGTCAGAGGCTTTCCGAGAGCGGCTCCGAAAGTAGGGCTGCCGGATCGATGCGGTCGATCCGGGGGGCTAATTTTAGCGGCTGTCGGTTTTCCACAGGCTCCGGCTTCTGCTGCTGCAGCGCAACAATTAAGCCTCTGGAGCAGCGCTGAGCTACCTGCCAGCAGCCGCTTCACGAGGTCCTGCTCTTGCATAATAGAGGTCACAGTGCTGAAGGCCGGCCTCAGACTCACTGCTCGTTATTATGTTTTTTTTTTACATAAGCCAGAGTTGTGATGGATGGATTTCGCTCTGAAGATACAGTCTGGGAGTAGTTTGACCATCCTAGTTCTGGGTCTGTTCACATGTGAAGTGTCTGGTTAGGGCTGGGAGATAATTCAATATTATCCTTTATTGTCATTCAGTGGAATCATATCATGATGATATGAAGATATTTTGATATCGTGACACATTTCTGCTGTCTGAAGTGATGATGACAAGCAAATTTTACTTCAAAACTCTCATAAAATGAGGTATGGTAGGAATATTATTTGAATATTTCTGTTTTGTTTGACATCACACCTAACATTACCATTTGGTTCAATGAGATGAACATTAATTTGATTATTTAACATGATTTTGCTTAGATGAACCATATCGTGATATATATTGATATCAAGAAAAATCCTTATGATTATCATGATATTCATTTCAACCATATCACCCAGCCCTTGGTTCCACCATGTGAGACAAAGGACTTTTGTTCTTACAAAGCGACAGAACAAAGTAAAACAAATGATGATTTCCTTTACTAGACAGTAAACTTGCGTCCTTGACAAAATAACTCTTGTACAGTCTGGATCTTTTACATTTCAGAGGCATTGAGCTTGAGGTGATGGTTTTTATTCCCAAAATGGATATATAACATTATGGTTTGACATGGGAACTTTTGACACGTGAGTTTGACATTCTTAACACGTTGTAACCCAGAATGCAGCTGTGTTTCCTCTGTTTTACAATCTTCCCAAGCTTTACCAATGTTAACAAACCTTTTACAGTCTCACAATCCATGTTAAAGGAATAGTTCACCCCAAAATGACTCACTCATCTCCTCACCCTCATGTCAGTAGAAACAGTTTGTATGTCCACATAACACAGTTAAATACTGGACTTTTGGACCCACAATATAACCATTTGGCTTCAGAACACAAATTTTATGGTCATTTTTTTTTTACCTTTTTGGAACTCTAAAGAACGTGGGGCCGGATTCACCAATGTGTTCTTAAGATAGATCTTAAGAAATGACATGAGAGGAAACTTTAGGAAGTTCTTAAGAAGGCTCTTAAAGTGGATACAGACAACTTTTCATCTTTCCCCCCGTTGTCCCCCCCTAGTGTTTCCAAGTGGTTTTGTTGTTGTTTGCTCCGCTGTCTCAAAGACAACCAGATCTCTTTCTGTTAGAGTCTAGCTCTGTGCAACAGAACAAACCATCTGTCTGCTTATCAACTCCTTGATCATAACACAATATAGTAACTTTCACCACTGCTCATTTTAGAAAGGCCACTGCAAGAAAACCTGTTCTTTGATTAGATTATCAAACGGCCAATGGATCATTTGTTTGTTTCTGGCTGTTAGCAACATGGCTAAAGTTGCTAACACTAGCTACACTAGCTAACGCTAGCAGCCAGAAACAAACATAGTTAGATGTTTGTTTCTTTTGTTCTGGCTGGTCCTGGCTTCCTTGTAGCTCCTGGTTCGTTTTCTGGCTGCTAGTGGTAGCGTTAGCAACATGGCTAACGCTACTGCTACCGATAGCTACCGGGGAAAACCTGTGGTTGGTTGTGCAATGGATGACTCACTTCCTTTGTGCCGTAAATCAAGCCTTCATTCTCCCGGGAGATCGTACCCGGTGGCAGACAGAATTGCATAGTGAAAGCGAGGCTTATAGGGAACCAGTCTAAACGCTGATGGTGTCATTATTCTATAGACATTACACTGTGCGATCAACATTTACTTCATAATGATAAGTTAAAGCAAAAAAGTTGTCTATAGGGTCTTTAAGTGCAATTCCTCAATAATTTCTTAGTAACAGTCTCATTTCTTATGAATTTCTTTAATTTTCCTACTTAAGAACTTAACTCAAAATAGGGCCTGAATTAATTCTGGTTAATAAACTTTAGGCTTACTGCCATTGAGGCTAGGAGACAAGGCTAGGAGGCTAGGAGACAAGCCTAGGAGGCTAGGAGGCAACCCAAAGTGCTTCCATCTACAAAACAATTGGGGAAAAACCTATTTAGAGCAACTAGAGCAAAGATTTAAACATTGGTTGCTGTTGGTAACTGTAAAATTTGCATCTGATTTCCAACAGACATGAGACAGAGGCCTACCTGGCCCTACACCAAATAAAGCTTTACAATAAATGTTCATCTTAATGTTAGGTGTAGGGGAACCTATGAAGACTTTGAACTATAACCTACTTGTCTAAAATGTGTTTAAATATATGATATTAGAGGCTTACCTTTTCACTGTAGGAGTTTTAAGACAGGTGAAGGGCCGTCTTAAAGTTAAGAAAAAAATCAACAACAGCTGCTCCAGTGGAGCTGCTCAGTGGCCACCAGTACAGACTGTGGTTCACTGGGCAGCTCCCAGTTTAAATGTGTGGAACTGTGTGAATGTAGCAGGACGGAGGTCTGTCGGCCTTCCCTGGTTTAATAAAGGTTAAAAAATCAAATTGATCCCGGGTCGATGGTTGTTTTCTATAGTCGCGTACCGACTATAGAATCCTACAGATTTCGGTGGCTCATTTCGGTGGCACTCTAAAATACACCTGATCACCTGCTCTGCCGACTGAAACATCTTCCCTCTGCTGCTCTGAAGCTGAAGCTCCAGGTAGCAGAAACGTCTCGGTGCCAAACACTTCTGAACAAACCGACCCACCGAGCCTTCCTCCAGGTCTGTGTCCTGCAGAAGGTTCCATCAAAGCTCCAATAAAGTCTTCACTTGTCCCGAAAACAGCTAAAGCTAATGCTAGCTTGTGATGCAGGTCACACAGCCCTTCAGAATAAAAGTCCCCTCAGCAATATACCAAAAGAGTGCGCGCAATACTTTGTGGGTTAAGAAGTTTTTTTTGTTATTTTTTTTACTTATTTTATTTAGCATCAGAATAATACATTGATCACGTACAATCACATACAATCTTGAACGTTCCTTGACATCCAACATTTTCAGCTGCCAATCAGAGTTTTTAAGAGCGAAAAGACATTATTTCAAGAGAATATCGCAAGCAAAAAATAAATAAATAAATAAAAAAGAGAAATAGGTATATATATATATTTTTTAAGTATTAGTATTAAGAAGTTATTTACTGTTAAATTGTTGTAGGTGTTATTTATTATGTAAATTTGTTATTTAAATTTGTTTATAGTGTTTTGTATTTAAAAGTATAATTCAAACAGTTAAGAGTTATTATATTGTTTAATTTCTTTGTCTTTGCAATAAGAAATACGTTCTTTAATGTCGTCGTTTGTGCTTCAATTGCCGTTTTAAAATTTTTAGGACCGATATCTGCAAAATCTAAACGATACTCCTCCCTAGTTTTCCATGAGGTTGTCGTAGAAATGAGTTTACTCCTTGAGCGACCTGCCGCCACAACATACTGACACGACCTTTGACCTTTGACCTTTGACCTCTGCGCTGGGGTCGCTGCTGCCTGCCTGTCTGTTTAATACTCTGCATTCCCAGATTGAAATTTCTGCTCTTTCCAATAATCACAAAAAGGGCATCTGTTGAGGCCGCCCCCCCACTGAGACCGCCAGGGGGATTGGGGATTTGGGTTTAACACACACACACACGCACACACACACACACACACTAACATGTATACACACAGCAGACCTAGGTCAAATAGTATTGCTCTAATCTTCTTGGCGTAGCAGATGGGCGGGGTTTACCACATCAGGACCGTCCAGATAGTGATGCTGCCAGGTAAGCTGTCAATCAACGGAGTGGACTAAATTGACGTCCTGTGATTGGCCGGCCTCTCTGATGCTCAGATGCACACTGTCCTGTGCGGCAGAACCCCGCCCACCTGGCACCTCAGCAGCATCAAAACAAACCATGGATATTTGCGAGTATCGTTGCTTTTATCCAGAGCGACGTCCAATCAGAGAGCAGGTGGAGGACTCGGGACTCGAACCTGTGACTCTCTGTCTACCTGCCGCTCCACACACACACACACACACACACACACACAGCTGAAGCCCGGTCTGATCGACACGCACACATCCTCCTCCATCCTCCCCTCCACTCCTCCTGCTGTTCATCTGTGTTGCAGTGTGTTTGTCTGACCTTTGACCCCTCACCATGCTATTGTTTAGCAGGCAGAGGCCGCCCCGCCTTCCTCTCCCATAATCCCCGTGATCCCAATCTCGCCCATCCCAGCCGAGACCGCCATCATCCCTCCGACGTCACAGGTTTTTTTTTTTTCTATTTTCCTACACTCCTCCTCCTCTATTTTTTTTTTTTTTTTTATTATTTTCTCTGCTCCGTCCATCTATAGATTTGTGTCTTTATTTATTTTTGCTGTTGATCATTTTGTTGTTGCTGTTATTCATTTTTATTTTCCATCTCTGCCATCATTTTGCTGTGGGTCTGATGAAGTGAGGAGATTAGAGAGAGAGAGAGAGACAGAGAGAGAGAGTGTGTGTGAGAGAGAGACAGAGAGAGAGTGTGTGTGAGAGAGAGAGAGACAGAGAGAGAGTATGTGAGGGAGAGAGAGAGAGAGTGTGTGAGAGAGAGACAGAGTGTGAGAGAGAGAGGTAGAGAGTGTGTGAGAGAGAGAGAGACAGAGAGGTAGAGAGTGTGTGAGAGAGAGAGAGAGAGACAGAGAGGTAGAGAGAGGTACAGAGAGAGAGAGAGAGACAGATAGAGGTAGAGGGAGAGAGAGAAACAGATAGTAGGAGGAATGCCACACTTCCCCCATTTGACTCTAAAGAGCCCATCTGCCTTTCTCCCGGGCAGAAACTGAGCGAGCGAGACAGACAGGGAATGAGTGAGTGAGAGAGAGACAGACAGAGAGAGAGAGAGAGACTGAAAGAGAGAGAGAGAGACTGAAAGAGAGAGAGAGAGAGAGAGAGAGAGAGGAGTGGAGGTGAAGCGGCGAGCAGCAGCAGCCCGCCGCGGGACTTTAACTCAGATTTATTTTCACCTCCATGCTCGGGGGCTGCGTGCTCTGCAGTGAGGACCGGCGTGAGCGAGTGATCTCTCCCGCTCCTCCTCCTCCTCCTCCTCCTCCTCCTTCTCCTCTCTCTCTGAGCCTCAGCCTGCTCCTCCTCCTCTCTCTCTGAGCCTCAGCCTGCTCCTCCTCCTCCCTCTCTGAGCCTCAGCCTGCTCCTCCTCCCTCTCCCTCTCTGCTCCTCCTCCCTCTCTGAGCCTCAGCCTGCTCCTCCTCCTCCTCCCTCTCCCTCTCTGAGCCTCAGCCGCTCCGCAGCATCATGAGGAGAGTAAGTCTGCACCTCCTAACCGCTGCTGCCGCCTGCTCTGGGCTTTCATTTGCTGCTCGCTCCGTGGAGCTTTTAGCGGGTTTTTGACGGGGATGGAGGGAGGGAGGGAGGGAGGGAGGGAGGGAGGGAGGGAGCCGGGAGTTGAGGTGTTTTTTCTTTGGCGGATGTTTTTTATATTTTATTTTTTTATTTCTGTTGGCGAGCTGAGATGTTTGTCGCCTCTGACTGTGTCTCTCCTGTCTCCGCAGGCCAACCCTCCGCCTGTGGTGGTGAACACGGACAGCCTGGACACGCCTCCATACGTGAGTCTGAAACACGGCTTCATCTCAGCCAGAGTGTTTTTATTTATCAAATGTGCAACACAAGGTCGTTCTGAACAGTGAAGCTCTTAGGACAAGGCGAGCAACAACTATGTAGTAGGGATAAAAAAAAATATATATATATACAGTACTGTGCAAAAGTCCTAGGCACCCAAGAGTTATTATAGAAATTCTGTCTTAGATGTTTGTTTACTTGTCTTCTGCATTAGTGTGTCAGTAGACTGCTCTTTATATATTTTTTAATATTCAGAAACTTTTCATTTCATTATTTTTGAAAGTGTCTTCGCTTTACAGACTTTTGACATGTGCCTAAGACTTTTGCACAGTACTTAATATATATCAAATATTAAATTGTTAAAAAAGAGTCACAAATAAGGGCAAGAATAGCAAAAATATACATAGTAGTAGAACATTAACAGCAGTTCCAGAGCCAATAAAGATGGGCAATATGGACAGTAAGAATAAGAGTAATAACAGTAAGAATAAGAGTAATAACAGTAAGAATAAGAGTAGTCATGTTTCTGTTATCTCTCCTGGAAGTGTTGATGCTTCTACTGTGTGTCAGAAATTTGTTTTTTTTATTTAAATGGAAGTACACTACCGGTCAAAAGTTTGGACACGCCGTATTTTTCGTTAGTTTTGATTTGTTTTACACTTTTTTTTGGTTGCTGCATAATTCCATTTCTTCCGTTTGTGTTATTTCATAGTTTTGATGTCTTTGCTGTTATTCTAAAATGTGGAAAATAGTAGTTTTAGAGTAATGGAGGGAAAGGGGGAGGTGTGAAGTCAGGTAATTTAGTTGTTAGAAATTCTGTTACATGGTTTTTCAAGTTTTTCGTTTTTTTTACACTACCAGTCAAAAGTTTGGAAACACCACATTTTTCTGTATTTTTTCCTATTTTTTCCACACGTTAGAATAACAGTAAAGACTCAAAACTATGAAATAACACAAACCAAAAAAGTGTTAAACAAATCAAAACTATCTTATATTTTAGATTCTTTGCCTTGATGGAAAGGCAAAGGCTTTGGAAAGAAATTCATACATAGGATCAACTTCACTATTTATATTTGACTAAGAAACTCATTTCAAGCCTTTAAGCAGAAGACTGAAGATCAGAATGAAACACAGAACATTCAGTCAGGATCCAGACTGCTGACTGGTTACCAAAACAAATCACGTTTGTAAATGTGTTAAAAAAATCAGAATATTGTGTTTTCAGTGCAAAAATTTGAAGTAGTTTTAGATGTAGTGTGTATAAATTATCTTTATACAGCACTTACCTAAAAGCAGTTTACAAAGTGTTTGACATGAAGGCAGAACAATAGAAATAGTAAAATACATGAAGAAGAGATGAGAATAGGACGCATTTCAAAGAAAATGGGCTAGTTTGAAAAAAAAAGACGCATCAAACAAAACAAGATAAAAAAAAATACAAGAAACAAAACAAGATTAAAAACAAAAAATCAAAACCAGTTCCATAAAAGCAAGTGTATAAAAATTCATTTTGAGCAGCGAGCTCATGCACTCACACATACAGTACAGTGTGTGTGTGTGTGTGTGGGTGCAGAGAAGACAGATGCCTCTTGCCTGCACACACCCCCTCCCCCCCTCCCCTCCCCAGCTGAGTCCATTTCCCAGGAGTCTTAGCGGGGGGCCGGGGGTTATGGCTGCTCGTTAATCTGTCCGGTCGTCGCGGTGACGGCAGAGTTCACACATCAACAGCCTTCTGACCGGAGGGAGGGAAACCGCAGCGTCTGATTGGCTCATCTGCCGGCCCGGAAACATGGACTCTACTGGACTCTACTGGACTCTACTTTAAACCCGGTCTTCTCCCTGGACCTTCTCTCCCCCCCGGCTCTCCTCTGTCTTCAGGCTCAGTCTGGGGTCACAGCAGTGTTTGTTCCATCTGCTGTCTGGCTGCTGTGACCTCTGACCTTTCACCTCTTTACCGTCGGTTGCCTTTTATTTTGAAAGTTGTTTTTCCTCCCACTCCCATCTCATCATGTGGATCAGTTTAACAGTTTGGGTCTAGTGATTTAACTTAACAAAACCTTCAAAATAGATCAGCAGATTTACTACATAAACATTTAACTCTATAGACTGTTACCAACATATACTGTAATAACTAAATACACTATTAATAATAATAATAACTAGAAGGGCACCCGGAGAGCACAGACCTCCGCCAAGGTTCGTGCTGTTATTGCTCGTTCGTGAGTCCGATCCGGATCCGCTCCAAAATTGAATGGGTTCTTCCTTGGCCCATGCTGCACCCTTCCACCAAGTTTCATGAAAGTCGGGCCAGTAGTTATTCCGTAAACAGACAAACAGACAAACAAACAAACGGCACCAGAAACATAACCTCCTTGGCGGAGGTAATAATAACTTTCCTTTGAATCATATTTGATATCGCGCAAAATGTTCTGATGTTGGTGAATTATAGCGATATTTGATATTATGGAATATCGGCCCGAGCCTGGTTTGAAACCAAGTCCTGCACAGAAAGCAGATGATCTACCAGTTCAGTTTTTATCAGAATCTGGATCACTTTTTTCACCAAGTGCAAGAAATGTACAGGAATTAGTTTAGTGTAAATTGGTGCAGAGACGCATCAACAGCAGGACTCCCCTCTCCTCTGTGGTGATAAAGGAGTTGGATGGTCTATCTAAACATGGTGAAAGTATCAAAACTAAATCCACACAATCCATATTAGTGCAGCGAGCCTCTAAACGAGCCGTTTGGACTTCCGTAACTTTGTGGCGTCACAAAGGTTCGCTCATTATCATTTTTGTAAGAAATAATAGACTAACAAAGTGTTTTTTTCAAAGCGGTTGAGCGGTTGTCGTTGTTTATTACCGGAGAGTTTTCCCTACCTGTAGCCGCCGGGCCGCGGCGTCTCACGTTTCACTCTGGAAACGGTTAGCAAATCGGAACAGAGGGGTCGTTAATATTAATGAGCCTTAAAGACACGGAGACAGAAACGGCCTGTTCTTGGTGAGGCTCAGAGAGATGCTGGAAAATGAACGTGGAGAAATGGATTGAGAGTGTTTTTGGTTCATGACACCACACACACAGCTTTGAATGGACAGAAAGACACAAATTAAAACTCTGGAGAATATGGAGCTTTAACACATATGATAGACAGCAGATTATACCGTACATACAGTCGACTGATGAGCTCAGACAGACAGAGGTTTCTGGGAGAGTCGTGTGTTTCCGGCAACTCTCCATCCTGATCCTGATCCTAATCCTGATCCACATCCGGTCCCGGCCCATCTCTGAGTCTCTGTCTGTCCTTGACGTTGTCGGCGTCCTGCCTGGCTTCACACCAATCTAAATTAACTTGGCCCCGGCGCCTAAACAGCTGCCCGGCTCTGATTGGCTCTGTGCTGCTTTGTCTTCGCCAGATTAATTTGCAAAAGGACCAAGATGTTAAAAAAAATAAAGAAAAGGACGTTTTTGAAAAAGCTGCTTATGCTGCTGCCTGGCTCCGCTCCACACTGTCAGTTTATCACTTCATGGGAACTGCAGAAAACTTTTTAATACTTTCTCCTTTATATCGCACAAAATGCTTCACGATCAAGAGAAATAAAATATTGAACAAATGACAGATCAATAAAGTTGAAGGACAATGAGCAGTGATTAAAATATAGAAATAAAACAGGTCCAGACACAAGGACACAACAAATGGAATAAATAGCAGACGAGGCAACAGGAATAACAGGCTCCATGTCACCTGGTACCTGCTACTTTTTTTGGCAGCACCTCCATCGAGCTTCCAAGCGAGCTGAGGCGAAACCAAAAGGAGACGTGAAAACACTGCAGACTGCTGATTGGTCAGAGAGAATCGTCATCATTGCGCGACACGGGACATACATGCTAACGTTAGCTACCAGGTTAGCTTACCCCCTTGCGTGGCCTTTGAGCAGCCAGAGAGCTTCTGCTGTCTCGCTGCCTTCAGCCTCTTCTGAAATCAAATCTGTCTCCTTGCTGTGACTAACAGCCACACACAGAGAATCAAGAACACCTTCCCTTCCCTTCCATATCCTCCATTGTTGCTGTGTTTGGCGTTGAAGATGATGATGTCACAGCAGTTTCATGTGGTGGAAACGGGGCTTAAAGTCCAGCGTCACAGCGAGCATCACAGAGTCACACGCTGTGGGTCTGTGGGTCTAAACCTCCGTCTCCAGGTCCGGGTGCCTCACTGCTCTGAGGTGTGGACCACGTAGACCCGACAGACCATGTAGACCACGTAGACGTCCGGGGTTTGAGAAGTGTTGTTAGCGGACAGTCTCTGGGACAGACAGCTGCCCTTGAGCAAGGCACTTCATCCACAGAACCTCTCTACCTGAGCGGCCCAGCAGCAGCTGTGGCTGGACTGGTCCGGTCCCAGTGTGGATGTGTGGACTGATGATGAAAAACAACATGGAGCGCTATGAACCTTCTATGGAGAAATTAATAATAGTCTTTATTAGTACTTTATTAGTAATTAGTACTTTTGGTAACACTTTACAATATGGGTCACTAAGTTAAGGGTTAGTTAATGCTTAATAAGCATTAACTAACCCTTAATTAACAGTTAACTAATGTGTCTGGTAATCATTTACTAATCATTCATGTTAACTAAGGTATTAATTTATACATTATTTAATAGTCATGTTTATAAACTATTAAATAATGTATAAATTAATACCGTAGTTAACATGAACACCATTAGTAAATTACACATTAGTTAACTGTTAATTAAGGGTTAGTTATTAAGCATTAACTAACCCTTAACTTATTGTAAAGTGTTACCGTACTTTTCAAAACAAAGTTACAAAGTGCTTCACAATCAGGAGAAATAAAACATTGAAAAGAATATGGATCAATAAAGTAGATGGTTAAGGAGGTAGATCCAGTGATTTAAAAAAAAATAATAATAATTGAGGGAAATGAGGGCGTCCTGGTGGCTCAGTGGCCTGCGTACAAGGCAACAGGATTTTTAGTTTAGTTCATTTGATGATCAAAAATAATGCACAGCCATCAGTCATGCATTAATTAAAATCATCGAGGATAACACATAAAGTCTCAGAAACTTATTTCCAGTGCGGTTCTCTTTTAAAACACAAGAAGAAAACACGGCATCAGCTGGCCAGGAGTCACAGAAGATACCAAAAGAAAACATCAAATAAATTATATAAAAAAAACAGGCATATGAAATGTGCTTGTTTATTACAATTTTCAATACAAACATCAACTAAAGATTTGAATAGTTCCCAAGAGTATGATATTAACTGAGTGGTTTACTCTGCAGCATCACCTCTGTACCTTCATCTTAAAAGACAACTGACAGTCTGTTGGGTCTGTAGCTCCAGTTTGTTCCATAGAATAAATAAGAATAATAATAATGTTCAGGTTAAAACTGCTGTATCCATCTATATATCTGTTGTTGTCACTGCTGTGTTTCCAGTATCAGTCCAGAGTATGAATATGAATATGAGCTGTTGTTGTTGAAGCAGACTGACTGACTCCTCCTCTTCCTCCTCCTCTTTCTCCTCCTCCTCTTCGTCCTCCTCCTCCTCCTCTTCCTCCTCCCTCCTCCTCCTCCTTTTCCTCCTCCTCCTACTCTTCCTCCTCCTCCTACTCCTACTCTTCCTCCTCTTCCTCCTCCCTCCTCGTCCTCCTCCTCTTCTTCTTCCTCCTCCTCCTCTTCCTCTCTCTCTCTCTGCAGGTGAATGGCACCGAGGCGGACTATGAGTACGAGGAGATCACGTTGGAGAGGGTGAGACCGCCGGCCGCTTCCTTTTCATGTGGTTTCCTCCTGAGCCTCGGCCATGTTGTCAGTCGGCCATGTTGTCAGTCGGCCATGTTGTCAGTCGGCCATGTTGTCAGTCGGCTGTATTTTCTTTACGAGCCTCGTAAAGCGGCGAGTCCATAACTCAGAGACCGGACTCTTCCCAGAAGCCCCTGGCTCTCCTGGCGCTCCTGACACACTGCCTCAAAGTGTTTAGGAACTTCCTGCCGTGTTAAAAGCGTGAACACTGAAATATATGTATGAAATATACGTCAAATCTTAGTCCAAAATGTCTCAAACTGACATAAATACATCAAATCTTAGTCATAAATGTGTTGAACTGAACTAAATGTCAAATCTTAGTCAAAAATGTCTGAAACTGAAATAAATATATTAAATCTTAGTCAAAAATGTGTTGAACTGAACTAAATAAATGTCAAATCTTAGTCAAAAATGTCTGAAACTGAAATAAGTAAATAAAATCTTTGTCAAAAATGTCTGAAACTGAAATAAATAAATAAAATCTTAGTCAAAAATGTCTGAAACTGAAATAAATAAATAAAATCTTTGTCAAAAATGTCTGAAACTGAAATAAATAAATAAAATCTTAGTCAAAAATGTCTCAAACCGACATAAATAAATGTAAAATCTTAGTCCTTTGGTCTGGTACTGAGGCTTCATCTTATTTTTCGTAAAAACAAGTGAAAGATTTGGCCAACAGTGTGAGATAACTCAACTTTATTATTTTATTTAATCGTTGTACTTTCACATCGGTCTCTTTGTATTTATTGTATGTAAAGCACTTTGTTTTTAGAAAAGTGCTTTACAAATAAAGTTATTATAATTATCACTGATACTAACAGAGACATCTGCCTCATTTCAAGATGTTGTGATTTGATTCAAGAAAATTCTGGTGATAAAGCAGAAGCAGTCAGTTCTTCAGTTTGTAGAAAAATTATACTTTGACTCAATTACTAGTTTTCAGACATTTCAGTTATTTATTCTGCACTAGATCTTTCACAAAGCCAGTGCCACATGTGGTTCAGAAGTGTGTTTAACGATCTGATGAATTATCTTACAAAACAATATCTGAAAACTACGTTCTTATCGATAATGTAAATTTTCTCCTCCAGTCTCCAGGATCACAAACAGAAATCATGTTTTATTCTGGGTTTCACAAGGACATCATGAAGTCGACTCTGACCAACACAAATAACACACACACACACACACACACACACACACACACACACACACACACACACACACACACACACACACACACACACGGTTGCTTTGTATGCAGCTGTGTCTTAATCCCTGACTCTGCCTGTGGTGATATCTTTTTTATTATTTTCATCATCTTTCCCTTTTCCCTTTTTTTCCATGTGACCTAATTCAGCTTCATGCTTTCTCAAGTGCATTTTATTATTATCAGTGCAGCGTAAATAAAACTCTCCTCTGCCAGCTGAGTCCCATACACACTCTAATACACACTCTAATACACACTCCAATACACACTCTAATACACACTCTAATACACACTCTAATACACACTCTAATACACACTCCAATACACACTCTAATACACACTCTAATACACACTCCAATACACACTCCAATACACACTCTAATACACACTCCAATACACACTCCAATACACACTCTATTACACACTCTGCAGTCATCCTCCTCTGTCTGTAGGTGATATTAGCTTCTTATTTGTCAGTTTGTCTAATTTACATGTTAGTTAATTATGTCAGTTACTGGGATTTGGGCGTTTCAGGTTAATTATATCGCTGTAGCTTGAAAAAAATCACATAACTGCATTTTTGGTGTTTTTCTTTTTCGTTAGTTGACTATAAAGTTTCAGTGTTAATGTGAGTGAGAGTTTCATCAGCCTTGAGGCCTTGAAACATGTTAAAACCTTATTGTATTGTTCAATAATAATATAATAGTGTTTGTTTTTCTTATTATCTCATTATCGCTTTTCAAAACCCAGTTAGGAAGCGCTTCACAGAGGAGTAAACCGACCAGAAACAGATCAGATGGACAGCAGGAGTGATGTAAGCAGGTCAGGAGCGTAAAGTGAACCATAAAAGTGAAGTCAGAGCAATTTAATAAAAGGTCGTTAATCAAAGCAGGTCGATAAAAGTGAGTTTAAAGTTGTGATTTAAAAGCTGAAACTGATTTAAGAGTCTGAACTCATCAGGCAGGAGGCTGATGGAAAAGGAGCAATATCAAAAATACTAAAAAAAATCATCAACTGCAGCGTCAATATTTTAGATGCTATCTCTAGGATTTGGTGGTTGTATATTAATTATATGTCGCTATATAACCAATAATGAAATAACCAATCATGTAATAACTGCAGGATATTGTAATAACTTGTCAAAATGTAATAAAATGTCCCTCTAATTGAGTCGAAAATGTAAGAAAAACTGAATGTAAAAAAAATTGCCAGATAATGTAATCAGTTTCATATTGTGAACAAAACAACCTGTTTCTCACCAGTTATCATGTTATCAGTCAATATTATTACATTATTATAGGTTAAAAAAAAAAAAGAAAAAAGAAAGAAGTTACAACCCTATAAAGTTTTTTACATTATTGGGGGAAAGTTATTACAATATCAGTCAGGAGATTTTGTTACACTATCTGGTGATTTATTATTATTCATCAGTTTTTATTACATTTTCAACTCACTTAGAGGGACATTTTATTACATTTTGACAAGTTACTGCATTATCTGACAGTTATTACATTATTGGTTATTATATTATTCATTGATACCATGCTGGTTATAGCTGTTTGTTTGTTGAACGTTTGGTTTCCTCTGCAGGGATTCAGTCGTTGTATGTTAATATAATACAGAATATATTTTGAATCCACCGTTTACTGTTGCTGTGTGTTTTTGTTGGTTGGTTTGTTTGTTGTTGTTGTGGTTGTCACGGCGACCGCTGCCGGTCTCCAGGGAAACTCGGGGCTCGGCTTCAGCATCGCGGGCGGGACGGACAACCCCCACATCGGAGAAGACCCCAGCATCTTCATCACCAAAGTTATACCAGGAGGAGCCGCCGCCCAGGACGGCCGGCTGAGGTACACACACACACACACACACACACACACACACACACACACACACACACACACACACACACACACACACACAGGGGCGGAGTGTGTAGTCTAGAGGCTGCAGTCTGTCACACTGGTGTCATGTTGTCAACCGGCGACTTCAGTCACCTGCTGATGGGGTCAGGGTAAAGAAAACAAAACAAATATATACTACAACAAGTGAAGTATTATAAACAAAAACAAACCCTCTTCACTCCTCTAACCCCGCCCCCCCACGTCAAGAAGACGCCACAAAGTGAAACGAAAAGAAGAATCGCAAAGAAAAAAAAATAGCAATGCAAAAAAAAAATGTGTTGAAAAGAAAAACAAGTATCGCTAACAACAACAAACAACAACAACAGGCCCAAAGTGATTCATTTCTTGCAAACATCAAATTAACTGTTTCAAATATAATTGTTTTGTTTACAATACCCCATAGCGCCCGTCATTTTTAAATCGTTTAAAATGCACCAAAAACTGAAAATCAAGTTATCAGCTTTGTTTTATATATATACTTCAAGTTGTCATCGATGAACCGGAACAGGAAAATATGTCTGGTGACACTGAGATGTTTGATTTTCTCCGGGTTTAGTCGTCCTCCAGCGGTAACATTAGATCTAAAAATGTCTTCTCCGGGCTTTTAAAACCTTCTGGAAGCTGTCAGATGCTGTGAGACAGAACCTGACCCGCCGTGTGGAGTGGAAAGTTACGCAGACATTTTGAGTTGAAGTCTTTTGATGGAAATCTCTTGTTCTTGTTCAATAAAACAAGACACCAGATCACCTTCACTGAACAGCGGGACCTACCTGCTCTCACCGGGAGGCAGTGCGCCGAAGAGTCGGTAGGAGGACTGACCGGGTCACAGAGACTTTTATCCATATAAGTTTGGCGACTTTTTCCATATTTGTTTGGCGACTGTTACTGTCTGATCTTATTACTGTGTGGGCTGAAGCTCTGGAGGTTTTGTATGGATTTTGAAAGCTTATCGTTAGCCAAGATAGGAAGGATCTGTTTTGTTGTCATGCTGTGAATGTTGACACTGAAGTAAGGAGACGACCTGCATCGCCTTGCCATGTATTTGGTACCAAATTAAAGGGAAAGTTGTGTTTTTTTTAAATGGAAAAACTTGTGTTTCTCAATTTCTTTTTATTTCTGAGATATCGCTGTTTGTTTGGAATGAGCACGAAAATGCTGATTTAAGTGAGAATTCCCAGTAGGGCTGCAGGATGTATCGTTTCAGCATCGTCATGGCGATGTGAGCATGTGCAGTAGTCACATCGCAGGACGTGTGATGCCGAGTAAGGCAAATGAACTCAAACACGTCATGCTACAACTTTTTTTGCTGCTTGATACAAAAGGAAAACTCAAACGGTTCTCGTTTTCCATGACTAATCTACAAGAGAATCTGTCTGATAGAACATCATTTACTCTGATTTAAGTGTTTGTTATCAGAGTGTTTGTTATCTTTCCAGCTTTCACGGCTCTGAACCTAGTTGTGAAGCCTCTGGTGTTGTGCTAGCCTGTTTTAGCTCAGCCTGGCTCGTAGCCGGTAACAAGCTTTTTACTAAAGAGTCCGGACCAACTCTGCTGTGGAGAACTGGCACTTTATTTCAGTACAGCAGAAACATAATGCACGGCCTCTCTGTGATGTTCTGAGCTCTTTTCTCGCTAACTATGCTAACTTTACTTAGCATCCTGCAGCTCACTTTGACTGCGGCTAAAAACACTCTCACTTCCTGCTGCGTCACCCTGCAGGTTACCCACAAGGCCGCCTTCTTACAGGGGCAAGGCTTGATAGAGATATTTACGGAAGCCGAGAACGGCCGTGCTTGCAATTATTTTTTTTAATGCCGTTATGTCGAGATCACGAGTTAATTATCTCGTTGTCTCGAGAAAACAAAAGTCGTTTTCTCGAGATAACGAGATCATTTATCACGAGAAAATACTTTTGTTTTCTCGAGATCACGGGATAATATGGAGAACTCGAAAGAGTGTCTGGTTCATTTGATCACACCTGATTTCAGCCTTCAAGATCACTGTCATGACTGTCAGGAGGATTCATAACTAAACAGGAAGCATAAATGTGTAGTTTTGTTTGCTGCAGTTACGATTTTCAGCTTAAAAATCAGTTGCTACAGTTGTCAAGACGCCCTGTGCATGCTGGCATGGCTCCTGATCTCTGATAAACATTATAAGTAATAGGAGGAAACAACATTTTGTTTTCTCGTGATTACGGGTTGATTATCTCGTGATCTCGAGATAACGAGATAATTAACTCATGATCTCGAGATAAAAGCATTAAAAAAATAATTGTAAGCACGGCCGTTCTCGGCTTCCGTAGCTATTCAAGTCATTTGGTGAAAATTCCTGTATTTTTTCATATCGCAATATGTCAGTTTTTTCCAATATCGTGCAGCCCTAATTCCCAGTGAACTGCAGCAACGTTCTAGAGTTCTGCTAGAGGGTCTGGAGGGTTAAAAAGTGCTTCAGTTTGTTTTTTAAGACCGGTCGTCACATCGTTTCCAAACGGTGTAGATGTGATGTGTGGACCTGCTCGCACGCCGGCCCGCAGCACGTTAACCTTCAGCGCCGCCGCGTCCCCGTCCGACCCGACGGGCGGCGCGGGAAGCCGAGGTCGCCGTGACGACGAGCGGGCAGGGAACACGCGGCGGAGCGGTAATGGAGCGGCTGGACAGATAAGTGCAGCCGCTGCAGGCGAAAGATAAACTAGTTCAGTCTGGATCTGCTGCTCTGCTGCGCTGCAAATTGCACATTTATCGACAAAACGGCTAAACTTTGGGTCCAAGACCTTCGTCACAGCAGGAACACACACAACACACACACACACACACACACACACACACACACACACACACAACACACACCACACACACACACACACCACACACACACACACCACACACACACAACACACAACCAACACACACACCCAACACACACAACACACACACCCAACACACACACAACACACACACAACACACACAACACACACACCCAACACACACACAACACACACCCAACACACACACCACACACACACAACACACACCCAACACACGGAACACACACAACACACACAACACACCCAACACACACCCAACACACACCCAACAATATCCATTATGGACAAACTAAGATCGTTACCTGAGGAGGTTTATTGGTCAATATTTCTGCACCTGAGAGGATTCATTGTGTTTCAAACAATAGTCATGTTTTCCTCTATTGCTTCTGTAGGGAAATAGACTTTTCTGTTGCCTCCACAGGGAGGGCAGGGGTCAGGGGTCAGGGGTCAGGGGTCACAGAGCAGCAGTAGTCAGTGTCACTTCAAGGCAAGGCAAGGTTAACTTTATTTATATAGCACATTTCATACACAAGGCAAATACGATGTGCTTCACATAAAACAGAAAAAATACAAAATACTAGAATTGCACTCAGAGAGCACAGACCTCCACCAAGGTTTGTGCTGTTATTGCTCGTTCGTGAGTCCGATCCGGATCCGCTCCAAAATGTAATGGGTTCTTCCTTGGCCCATGCTGCACCCTTCCACCAAGTTTCATGAAAATCGGGCCAGTAGTTTTTCTGTAATCCTGATAACAGACAAACAAACAAACAAACAAACAAACAAACGGTACTGAAAACATAACCTCCTTGGCGGGGGTAATGACATTAACAACAAAAGAAAGAAAGATATTGAGCAGTCACTCTCAGACTGGTGACACCTCTGCTCAGCCAGTAGATCTCCTCTGAGAGAGACTCCCTCAGTGTTTCCTCTCAAAAGGAAATCAGTTCAGATGAGATCTTGAAGGATTCTTCGAAGGAGCCTAGAGTCTTTCCAGAGGTCTTCAGAACACGGGGACTTGAACCTGCGTCCTTTGGTTGACGGACAGTTTTCCTTCAGTATTGTCCTCCAGGACCTGAAGCCGCCTGCTGTGTTTGATCTTCTATCAGCTGCAGACTGAATTTACACTTTCCTTTAAAAAAGTCCTGTCATGTGTTTTAAGTTTCTGCAGTTAGACGAGGTGTCGCTTTATATTCCGCTGCTTCAGATCTCACTCAGGATCGAACAGCAGCCTTTACTGAGCTGTTTCTACCCAGAATCCCCCACAGCGCCCGGGTCCCTTTCACCGCCTCATTAAAGATGCAGCGGCCTGCGTCTGACTCACCCGATCCGGGTGACGATGACGAGCTGCGGGATGAAGAGCGGCGCCGCCGGTTTCAGGTTTCCCCCCCGAGTCGAACGTGAACCTGTCAGCCAAAGGGCTCGGGTGTCGGTCTGGGGGGGGTGTGGGGGTGGGATGGGACAGGACGGGGGGGGGGGCAGCTCTGTTACACAGCAGGCAGGCAGACCGACAGTGAAATTAAATATCAGGAAAAACAAAAGACTAGTTGAACTTAAACATCCTTTCTTCCAAATTGTTGGGCAGAAATCCAGGTCCGGGTCAAAGTGTGGCTGCTGTTAAAAAAGCTAAACGCCTTATTTATTATTATCAAACAAATTCAATTTTGCCAAATTACAGTATTAGTCAACATGGAAGTCTCCCATCCTGCATTAGTAATCCTGACATTTCTTCTTCATGCTACGAGTAACTTTAACCACCAACACATCACTGTCAGATCAACAGTGATACCTTGATATATGAGTCCATGTTGGAGCTGATTGTTCTCCTCTATCTCCCTCCAGTAGTATTGTTAGTTCTAGTGTTTCTCCACATTAAGACTACATTTCCCATCAGCCCCGTTGCTTCCTCTGTTTACTGTAATTATGCTAATGTCTCTAAATTAACGTGCTGATGATTTATTGATGGTAAAATGATACACAACTCAAAACTTGACACATTCAAACTAAATTATTCTATTCATGAACATCGCCTGCGCCTCTCAAAGCGGGCAGCTGGGTAAAGCAGGTAGAGAGACCGTCCCGTTACCAGAGGGTCTCGGGTTTGATCCCAGGAAACAACGCTGTGTCCTGCCAAAGCTGCCAAAGCTGTGTCCCCAGAGCCAGACTCTGAACCCCTCCTGCTCACTGGAAGGTCGCTCTGGATAACCTTTTGACAGACAGAAAGTTTACTTTAGTTTAGTTTAGTTTAGTTTAGTTTAGTTTAGTTTAGTTTAGTTTAGTTTAGTTTATTAGGATCCCCATTAGCTACAGCATTGCAGCAGCTGTTCTTCCTGGGGTTCACAAAACAGACTTTACATAGTGACAATGCAGCCATCACACTTACATCATAACACATAACATTACAAAATAAACAGGACAAAGACTAGAACACACACACAGACCAGACAAGCTCCTGACAATTCAATAATCAGAATATATGAAATTAGTCCGTTTCCCTCCAGTGTCCCAACACATTTCAAATCATAATACGGTCCATTTCACACTAGTATTCAATTCAGTAATCAAAATACTATGAAATGAGTCCGTTTCCCTCCAGACGGCTGACGGCGAGCGGCCTGCTGTGTTTCAGGGTGAACGATGTGATCCTGCGGGTGAACGAGGTGGACGTGCGGGACGTGACCCACAGCCGGGCCGTGGAGGCGCTGAAGGAGGCGGGCTCTCTGGTCCGGCTCTACGTCCGCAGGAGGAAACCCGTCTCCGAGAAACTGATGGAGATCAAGCTGGTGAAGGGACCCAAAGGTAACGGACTGGACTGGACTGTAGTGTACTGTAGTGTACTGTAGTGTACTGTACTATAGTGTACTGTGCTGGGCTTTTGTAGTGTGCCGTACTGTACTGTACGCTACTGTACTGCACTGCTGGGCTTTACTCTACTGTACTGTGCTCTGCAGTACTCTACTGCACTGTACTGTACTGCACTGCACTGTACTACACTGTACTGCACTGTACTGTACTGTACTGTACTCTGCTGTACTGCACTGTACTCTACTCTACTGTACTCTACTGTATGGTACTCTACTGTATGGTACTCTACTGCACTGTACTCTACTGTACTGCACTGTACTCTACTGTACTGAGCTGCACTGTACTGTACAGTATTGAGTTCTGCTGTACTGCACTGTACTGTACTGTACTGTACTGCACTGTACTGCACTACACATTACAACCCACAAACAGGAAGGAGGTCAGAGGTCAGATGGAACAGATATTCCTGTGAACGCAGAATGATCATGGATGACAGAGAAAGAAATGGAAAATGATGGAGAAAGAAATAAGAGACAGGGAGAAAAAATGTTTTAAAAGTGTAAAAGTCTTTTATATATATATATAAGAATGGTGATAATTAGAAGTGTCACGTTAATAGTATCACTCCATTTTCTGAAACTGACTTCTTATAAATGAAGTCAGTTTGAGGATGGATCGCATCACACTCTGAGGTGTTCAGCAGTGGAAAAGCACAGTGAGTTTAGTTCAGCCATGTTGGCTCCAGTCCACAGACACACTGTAACAGAATCAGCTTCTTCTTCCTTCTCTGCATCACCTCTGGCACCACTGTAATCTTATGCAGCAGTGTTGCTCGGGGGTAATTTTAATTTTGGTTCCACATCTGTCCCACTTTTTCAACGCCGATACGAAGATTTAAGTATCGTCCGGTTTTAAAGTAATTGGATTTTAGTCTTGAGTAAAATCCCCGATACCGATATTCCATTTTAGTCTGTTATCGGTGCATCCCTAGCTAAAAACACTGTTCTGTAGGTATAAACACATAACTTCCACACAATGGGACCACAGTCTCCACTTCCTTAAATATTTGCTGGGCGTGTGCAGAACGCTCAGCTGACCTGCAGATTAAGCGGCTCTGATGTGAGCTTCAGGTCGCCGCTCCGCTCGGCTCGGCTCGGCTCTGCTCTGGCAGCGGCTCGTCATCCTGCTGCACGACCCGGAGCTGCTGAGGAGCGCAGAGCAGACGGTGTGGATGTGTTGCTGCTTTGTCTCCGCTTGCCAAGTAGCTTTGGTGAAATCCCTCAGGGCTTCATGATTATTCAGACAAGAAGCCAGGCTCAAGAACAAAGCCTCGGTTTCCAAGGAAACATGCTAAAATATGCTTTTGTGCTTTTTTTTTTTTTTTGCGGCCCGATCTGTGCCGATGTTAAATTGGCGTCAGTATTTATAAATGGCATCTTTCAAAACTGTGTGTCTTTGCTCTGACCGTGTGTCCTGCGAGGCGCCTGTCGGTCCCGGCAGGTTGATGAAGGCTCGGTAACAGTCTCCCCCCCCCCCCTCTTCCCCGGTCTCGCTCTGCTCCAGGTCTTGGGTTCAGTATAGCGGGCGGAGTGGGGAACCAGCACATCCCGGGGGACAACAGCATCTACGTCACCAAAATCATCGAAGGAGGAGCCGCACATAAAGACGGGAGGCTGCAGATCGGAGACAAACTGCTGGCTGTAAGGACACGGGACGTCCCGCTCGGGGGCTCGGGGGTTGTGGCGGGACGGATTAGCTGGTTTTCATAATTATTTATAGACTTGAGTGAGTGCACGATAATCTGTGATCATATACTGTCCTGAGAGAGCGTTTATTCGCCTGGTTCCCGCTCTGAAGTTAAGGAGGGCCCGAATGTTTTGACATGGAGTGCCAGGGGCCGGATAGTGAGATGGGACACTGGTTATTTAGGAATGTAGCGAGGAATGTTAGCATGTCTTTTAATAAGCAAGGTTAGACATTACAATAACATCTAAACAGAACAAATAAACTATACAGGAGGTCCTAAAAGAACTCTTTGGAGGGCCAGTATGACCCACGGACCATAATTTGGGCAGCCTTGTTTTAAACTGTTGCATGTTTACTAGTCATAATGCCAATCGTGGATATCCGTAATGACATTTTTACTAGTCACAATATATTTTGGATATTCAAAATTACATTATGGATATCTGGAATGGTTTTTCATTTTGAGTATCTGAAATTAAAATTATGACTAGTAACAATTGGATTGTAGATATCTGAAATGGGAGTTTTTCCTAGTAAGAATTCTATTGCAGATATCCAGAATGTTCATCCTGGGTGTGTCGGGGTGTAGCGGGTAAACGCAGCATCTCCCCAAAGTCTTTGTGGCAGCCTTGGGAACAGTGGGGGGGGATTTTGAGACGATGTGTTTATCACAAGCAGGGTTCCTACGCAGGTCTGGAAAGTCTGGAAAAGTATTAAAAATGAATTTGATCATTTCCAGGTCTTGAATAGTTTGGGAATTTGAAAAAAATGTCTGGAAAAGTATGGAAAATGCACATAATTCTAGCTTTTATGTTGTTGTAGAGCCACTTTGAGTCCACAGTTTTTGTTGATGTGAAGAATAATGTTCAGATAGAGGGACGCTCTTATTACCCAGCCGCTGTCAGCATGCATTATATCAAATACCCACCAAAATCAAATCCGGTCGAGAACATAGGGTCTGGGAAAAATCTGGAATTTTAAAATGGAAAGCGTGTAGGAACCCTGTCAATCATCTCACATATTCTGATATTTGTCTCTGTGAAGAACAATCTTCATCTATACAGTGATATGACCTAGTTAGCAGGGGCAAGATGTCTATCTGTATAAATCATATTGAACACCAGACAAAATCTACAAAACAAATCAAGGTCTGGGAAAAAGTATGGAATTTTTTTTTATTTCAGGGGGCTGTGGCCTGTTGTCTGTGTTTTTTTTGCTAACTGTTTGTCTCCCGGTCTCCGTGGTCTCCCTGTGGTCCAGGTGAACAGTGCTTGCCTGGAGGAGGTGAGCCACGAACACGCCGTCACTGCCTTGAAAAACACCCCCGACGTGGTTTACTTGAAAGTGGCAAAACCCAACAGTGTCTTCATGAACGACAGCTTCGCCCCGCCAGACCTCACCAACTGTGAGTGAGACTCTTCTGTCCCCAGACTCTGTCCCGTCACACAGAGACACAGTCGCTAGGGCTGGGCGATAATCAATATTATCATTTATCTTCTTTCAGTGGAATCACATCATGATCATATGAAGATATTTTGATATCGTGACACACATTTCTGCTGTCTGAATTGATGATAACAAGCAAATTTTACTTAAAAACTCTCATAAAATGAGGTATTGTAGGAATATTATTTGAATATTTCTGTTTTGTTTGACATCACACCTAACATCACCATTCAGTTCAACGAGATGAACAATAATTTGATTATCTAACGTGATTTTGCATACATGAACCGTATCGTGATATATATTGATATCGAGAAAAATCCTTATGATTATCATGATATTGATTTCAACCATATCGCCCAGCCCTAACAGTCGCTGTATTCAAGTACAAGTGCTCCTGGTTTCTGGGAGCTCGGATGGAGGGGGGAAATGTACACTACCAGTCAAAAGTTTGGACACACCACATTTTTCTTTATTTGTACTATTTTCCACATTTTAGAATAACAGTAAAGACTCAAAACTATGAAATATCACAAATGGAATTATGCAGCGACCAAAAAAGTGTTAAACAAATCAAAACTATCTTATATTTTAGATTCTTTGCCTTGATGGAAAGGCAAAGGCTTTGGAAAGAAATTCATACATAGGATCAACTTCACTGTTTATATTTGTCTAAGAAACTCATTTCAAGCCTTTAAGCAGAAGACTGAAGATCAGAATGAAACACAGATCAGTCAGTCAGGTTCAGACTGGACTGGTGGTGATGTTGACTTTAAAAACTCCAAAGTGTGAAGGTGACACAGTCAAGTCATTTTTATATAGATCTCTTTATCACAGCATGCCTCAAAGAACTTTACAGAGAAAGAGCCAGACTAGATCTAACTGACCAACAGTCAACAGTCTTAACAAAGTTTTGTTGGTTGTCTTTTTTTTTTTTTTTTTTTTTTTTGTTTAATAATTGGGGTGGGCAGTAAGCTGTTTGATGTGATGATCAGAATGTTATATGTAGGCCAGGATATACATGTGCAAAGGCTGCTCGGGTTTGTTGAACCAGCTGAAACAAGTTTCGCTTCCGTGTTCCCGTGCATAATTTTGAACGGATTTCTGTCATTCAAATTTCTCTGTAATCCCCAAAGTCTGATTGTTAATTCCTTGTGTCAATTATGTTTCTATCACCAGTCAGTCAAAGGTTACGATTTGAAATGTCCTTTGTGAGAGGAAGCAGGCTGTTCAGTAAGATCCAGCACAGAACTCTGAACAGATTTTTGTCATTCAAACAACCCAGAATTAGTTTACTTATAAACAGCCAACTTACTAAGAAAATTTTGGTTTTAAACCGGGCTCTGGTCCACATGTTGGTGCCTTGCTCTGGCCCCAGTGGGAGTTGAACCCCTCACCCTGGCGGTGTTGGTGCCTTGCTCAGCGTGAGGCGGAGTGGAAACAGCCGGTCACCAAACCTGTCGGCTCAGAACGGTGAAATGTGGAAAAAGCGTCTCCCTGCAGTGTCCCGTGCTGTCGGGGGTGGGGGTTGGGGGGGGGGCGTGTCCTCTCCCAGCCAATCAGAGCCTCGTCAGGCAGTATTGATCGGCGCTGTCGCTATCGATCGGAGCAGGGTCCCCCCCCCCCCTCCCAACTGGGTCGGCCGCCCCACCCATTCATTCATTCATTCATTCATTTCATGGAGACTTTAATGGGCGAGACGTTGTGCCATAGGATATTCTTAAACATAAATGTTAAACTTAAACACATTTAGAGGGTGTATAAAGATATGAAGATGAAGGAAGATGCAGATACAAGTCATTCAGGTGCTCTAAATTCTGGGATATTAAATCACACAACTGGAACTTTTATTTTTGTTACAACAGAAAACAAAATAGAGCAGAGTGATCCGAGGAGAGAGAGGGAAGTCAGGCACTGTTTTCCTCCTTAAAGGGACGGTTGAGAACGTTTTGAAGCCTGTTGTATTGAGCGAAACTTTAATTTAGTGTTCAGTGTTTTTAAAGATCTTTTTTTCCAGCATTGTCCCCTTTATTAGACAGATTTAAAGTCGAGAGAGAGACAGGAAAGACTGGGAGAGAGAGAGAGAGAGAGGGAGGGAGGGATGACATGCGGCAAAGGTCCTGGTCCGGATTCGAACCCAGGATGCCATGTTTGCATGGTACGCACCACAGAGACCACCAGGACGCCCCGTTATGGCGTTCTGTACTCAGCCGGTCTTCATCAGCCCTGTCCCCTGCCAGCGCCCCTCTTCCCCGGGACAGACAAGGACGTGAAGCCTCCTCCGACTCCCAGGGGACGGAGCTTTCTGGTGACATCCAGAAGTCACGGGTAACAGACCAGATTAGAAAAGTCCCGGTCCCGGTTTGAAGGCGGTTCCCGACGACGTCTCGGTCTTGGTCTTGACCTTGAATTTAGAGGAGGGAGGGGGGGGGGGGGGGGGATTCACCGGGGACCGCAGTGTGTCTTGGAGGAAGGGGACGGCGTTCCCTGCGGTATTCCTCTGAGCGACACGTTTCAAAGTCGAGACGAGGCGGAACACTCAGCGCACGAAGTCCCGGTTTGGTGCCAACGAGTCCCTGGGTGCATCGCACTTAACGGGTGAATGAGGGAGGGGAGGGGCTGAGGGAGGGGTGGGGCTGAGGGAGGGGTGGGGCTGAGGGGAGGGGTGGGGCTGTGTGGGGGGGGTGGGGCTCAAGGACAAAGTGTGAGTTGGCCGATCCCTGGTTTGATGACGGCGTCCAGATGAACCCTCTGACCGAGGCGGACGTGATGAAATGATCAGATGAGCTGAGAGAGGCTGATGGAGAACCTTCAACTCTACACTTATTTTCATTGTTGATACATTTTTTCAGTTTATCGATCAATCGTTCATTTTAAAAAATGTCAAAAATAATGACAAATGCCCATCACAAGTTACCAGAGCCCAAAGCAACATCTGAAAATGTCTTCAGTCTGACAGGCAGCGAAAAAACTATAATGATATGAAATGGACAGAAGCAGCAAATCCTGGCATTTGTGAAGCTGTAACCAGTAAATGTTTGGTATTAATGGATTATCAAAATTATAATCAATTAATTTTCTGTTGATCGACTAATACTATGACAATGAAAACCACAGTATGAGCCCAGTATGAGTACAGCATGGTCCTGATACTACAGTAAAGCCACTACAGATTACAAAACACTACTAATGTAAAAAAAAAAAAAAAAAAACATATCCAAAGAGTCTAGAGATCCAATAGATTCTAGTTGAGTGGAAAGATTACTTGAAGAGATTGTGTGTTGAACTGTGGGACTGTTTTACAAATGTGAAGATGATTTTTAAGGTGTTTTTCCGCAAGATTTTGAACCAGACTTGAACCCACAGCGTTGTGAGTGCATGGTACATGAAGACGGGAGTTTATCGGCATCCTAACCCTAACCATAGACCCCTCCTCTTCCTCTCTTCATCGATCTGAACCCCCACGGTACCGTAGAGACCCCCCCCCCCTCCCCCCCTCCTGGCGTGGCGTTGGGGTTCGGAGGCGTGAAGGACGAGCAGCAAATTTAATCAGTGAGCGTGGAGCTTCACTGCGTCACGTGCTGCAGCTGCTATCACTATCGCCCGGCTAATCCAGACAGCAATACACTAATGCAGAGGCACCCAGAGGGGGGGGGGAGGGTGTGTGTGTGTGTGTGTGTGTGGTGGTGGTGGTGGTGAGGGGGGGGAGAGGGGGTTAGCAATATGTATAATAATGTCCTGCCAGGCCGGACGGGGAAAGATCTGAGCTGGAGTTAATGAATGAGAAATAATTCTGTTAAGTGCGCACGATGCCTCCAGCAGAGCTTAGGAAAAGACGGGGGGGGGGGGTAATTGTTGTGATGGGCGCTATGATGCAGCCAGCCGTCCCATCATGCCCTGCTCCGGTTATCATACGCACCAATTGGACTGATCGGATCAGAAAAAAGGGGGAAGAGGTGGCAGTTATGTGAGAATTGATCAGAATCGGCTTCATTCAGAGGGAGGCGGCCGGTGTGTCGTCTTGACCTTTGACCTCAGCGGACGGATCCTGATGTTCTGGAGGAAAACGTTGTTAAAATAATCTGCTGCTCCTCTGGACTCTTGCTGTCATCGTGTGTTCCTGATGGTGCAGGAAGGGGTTTGATTTCACTGCAGCGGTGTGTGCAAGATTCTCGTGGAAGTCGTGATCCAAGCTGCAAACGAGCACAAACCTGACAAGAGGCTGATGATGAAGAATTACTGAGTAAAATTAAAAATGTCACCGTACCTGTTCTTGGTTAATGGTGCGGCCCTGCTCTGCACAGCAGGAGATGCTCTCACCGCAGTCTGGAGGCTTTTGAGAACCACGGTCTGCGGTTCACTGCCGCTCAGGTCGGTCAGGAGCCCGGTAAAGGTCAGAGGTCAGATTCCCTGTGTGGCTCAGAGGGTCGAGCAAGGCACCGACACTGCCAGGGTCAGGGGTTCAATTCCCACAGGAGCCACCCACACTAAACATGTACACACTCCTGGCACTGAAAGGCATCAAATGGCATGTGTAGATGGCTAGGGTCCTATAAATCTGGGGCCGGATTCACCGATGTGTTCTTAAGATAGATCTTAAGAAATGACATAAGAGGAAATTTTAGGAAGTTCTTAAGAAGGCTCTTAAGTGCAATTCCTCAATATTTTCTTAGTAACAGTCTCATTTCTTACGAAAATCTTTAATTTTCCAACTTAAGAACTTAACTCAAATTAGGGCCTGAATTAATTCTGGTTAATAAACTTTAGGCTTACTGCCATTGAGGCTAGGAGACAAGGCTAGGAGGCTAGGAGACAAGGCTAGGAGGCTAGGAGACAAGGCTAGGAGGCTAGGAGACGAGGCTAGGAGGCTAGGAGGCAACCCAAAGTGCTTCCATCTACAAAACAATTGGGGAAAAACCTATTTAGAGCAACTAGAGCAAAGATTTAAACATTGGTACTTTACTTGAGTATTTCCATTTTATGCTACTTTGTACTTATACTCCACTACATTTTAGAGGGAAATATTGTACTTTTTACTCCATTACATTTATTTCACAGCTATAGTTACTAGTTACGTTTCAGATCAATATTTTATATTTCAAACATTTGATCATCTTTATAAAATAACTATAAAATAGCATTGTTATAGATTAGACTACCCAAAAGTATAGCTAAATTGTTAAGATTAGCTTCACGTTGACAACTTTAAAATGTTGCTTACATGTACATGTATGTCAATAAATCAGTATTAATATTCCAATAATTTATGAAAAATATAATTCTGGAAATGGGGACAGTTTGCATAATGAGTACGTTTACTTTGATACTCTAAGTACATTTTGCTGCCAATACTTATGTACTTTTACTTAAGTAAGATTTTGAATGCAGGACTTTTACTTGTAATGGAGTATCTTTACATTGTGTATTGCTACTTTTACTTAAGTAAAAGATCTCAGTACTTCTTCCACCACTGATTGTCACCATAGCAATTAACCCTTAAAATGACACAATTGCCCTTTTATTTGGTACTAGCCAAATTATCATGGCAAACAGCGGAAGAGCCGTTCTATTCAAGTTGTATGGGTAGAAACTAACTGCTGTAATTGTGGAGGAGCATATAGTGTTGCATATGGAGGATGTGAGGTAATGAAAAATGAAGTTGAGATACAAAAAGTGAAAGCAAATAAAAATACGATTTCTTATGCGGAAAGGAAATAAATGAGAAGATGTTTGTCGACAAGAGGAAGCTGGTTACCTATATTGCAGGGGGGTTTATAATAGGGCTGTGCAAAAAAACGATACAGCTGAGTATTGCAATATTTTTTTCCATGATACTGTATCGATTTTCCAGCCCCTCGTATCGATACATTAAAAAAAATTATTCATGTTTTAAACGGATTTAAAATGTCCTTAAATTTCCCTCAAATCCCTTTGAATTAAATCGTTTTGACTCAATTTGTCCGCTGAGTTATCAATATAATGTGATGTACATATTAGAATACCCAGGTGGTACACAGCAAGTTGTATTTTCAGCTCTATTTTTAAATTTTCAGTAAATTATGTAGAGTATTGCAATGTATCGCAATATGTATCGTATCACAATGTATCGTGATACAGTCGTATCGTGACCCATGTATCGTGATACGTATCGTATCGTGAGGTCCTTGCCAATACCCAGCCTTAATTTATAATAGCACTGCAGGTGTAGAGTCCAAACTGCACAAGATCCACTTGATAGTAAAAGCAGCAGCTGCATCATCTTGGATTAACTAGACTCACATTACAAGGGAAGAAGTGAGGGGTCAGGAACCTTCATGTATTTGATTTTGATTATGGAAGTACTTTTGCAGTGGAATGCTCAAAGTCACTAGTGATCAAGCAAATGATCAAGCACAGGTGCAACATTATATGTTCTCTTTGCAGTAGGATAAAAAATTATATAAGTTCAAATTTGTAGGCATCAAAACTTTAGACAGCAGAATAAAAATTCTGTACATCCAAAAAGTAACTTTCATACCTCAAAATCAGTTTTTGTTGAAAATGTCTCCTGAGGTGAAGTGATCCTGCGTCTTTTCCTCAGGCAGAGAGAGAATCCTACTGAGCATGTACAGAATAAGTGTCATCACTGAAGCTTGTTTCTGATTGGAGGAATTGAGTGTGTTACAATTGCCCCTTGTTACAATTGCCCCCGGTCTCCCTCTATTCACGGATTGATGCTAATTACCTGATTATTAAAGAGCGTATAGACGAAAAGAATTTGGTAGGCCTATGCTTAAATGGTTGGGGGACCAGAGGAGATGTGCGTACAAGAAATAAATAGCCTTGGCCATTGACCTCATACTATTCTTGAATATGATTGCAGGGGTTAGTGGGGGGAAGTATGTGATGAATCTACAATAGGGCGTGAGCATTATTCAACAGTGTGTACAGTGGATCTTTGAACAAGAGTTGTTGCAGGGACATGGGCAGGCAAACTGGTCTTTAAAGAGGGAGACTGGGGAAAATTTCAGGAACGAAGTGAGAAGATTAAGGCTCTAGTTGATGGTAACAGAGAGGTAGACTCTCTAAATGACAGGTTGAGAGCTCATCCATAACTTTGGCAGCTACAGAATAAATTTCTAAGAGCAAGGATGAGGAGGAAAGCAGTTCCATGGTGGACAGAGGAATGTAATGAGGGAATTAAAAATAGGAATAAGGCATTGTGGGTTTAGACTTGCAAGGGCACAGGGATACTAGCCCACCTAGAACAGTCCTCTAGGCCAGTGATTCTCAACCTTTTTCATATCAAGGACCCCTAATGTAGTCCATATTAGGGCAACAGACCCCCATTTGACCCAAATCTGTTAGATATGATATTGTCCAGAATTCCATGACTGTCTGTATAGGTAGAGAGATAACAGAGAAACTATGATCAAATACATCTTTTCTTCTACATTCTCCATTTGTGTTGACTTCTTATAAATGAAATAATGGTGAAGTTTAACAATTGATCAATTTGCTGGGGACCCCCTGGAACCCCCTCAAGGACCCCCGGTGGTCCCCGGACCCCACGTTGAGAACCAATGCTCTAGGCTTGTTGCAATCATGAGAGCTACAGCTCAAAATTCTAGTTTTAGTTGGATGGGAAATGCAATGAGAAGATTATTTGTTAATTTTATTTAGTCAAACAGGATTAAAAGGTAGAATTTAGTCTCTGGTCCACACTCCGAAGCAGAAGGTGGCGGTAATGCACCTATGACGCTTGTTGCCAACCGCCATTAAAAGAAAAAAAGAAGACGACGACCACCATAGCAACGAAAATAACAAAGATGGCGTTGTTTGTTACTGTTGTGTTTTCATCTCTAAATCTCTTGTGTTTGCTTCTCATGGGTGTTGCCGCCACAACTGAGGAGAATTCAACGAGCTACGACTCAAACGCCACTGTGTCTACCATCCAGAATGTAACATATATGGACAATTTTACAACTCTACAGCCCGAGTTAGACTCTACAACCCCGACACACGGCTACAGCACGACGAAGGATCCAGTACAACCCTCCCTGTCTACCGACCCCCTGCCTCTGTCCGGCCGACTTCTGTCTCCTGTCACAGATGGTATGTGTCGCTAGGCTGGCTATATTAACCTACTTCTCCATATTTAGAATTATTCTATAAAGTCCGAAATGTGACAGTCACGATAACGGTCCGTTTCTGTCGTGTGTGGAGGTAACATAACGCCAAACCTCGTTCAAAACGCCAATTTAACGTTTCATTGTTCATCAACAAACGTAAATAGCTGATAGATAATGTAACCGCTCTTCAGTGCGGAGTAAAGCCAATACACAAAGCAGCCAAAATATCATTCAATTTCAAGTTTTAAAATGATTTCGCCTGCTATTCCCACAGTCCATGTTCCTCCATCATAATACACTGTGGAGGTTGATAGCTAACTAGCTAGCGAGCCGCGTGTGAACAATTACATAAATTGAGATTTTATTGAAATAAAGTGCTGCTAGCTGAATGCTGAATTTGCCAATAGATTGTAACGACTCATAAAAGGTCGTAGTAGGTCATGTTCTGCCAGGTGTAGCCTATTCTTTTGAAGGTAATCCAAGGCAAAAATAAACTGCCAGATTTTTGAATGGACTTTGGCGGAACGAGCTCTCGTTGAACCATATCGGGTCTGGCTCGTGCGTAAAGACACCAGCAGAGACGCCAGCACCAGTGGTGGAAGAAGTACTCTGATCCTTTACTTAAGTAAAAGTACCAATACAGCAATGTACAAATACTCCATTACAAGTAAAAGTCCTGCATGAAAAATCCTACTTAAGTAAAAGTACATAAGTATTAGCAGCAAAATGTAGTTAAAATATTAAAGTAAAAGTAGTGGTTTGGTCCCTCTGACTGATATTTCATTGTATATGACATCATTAGATTATTAATACTGAAGCATCAGTGTGTAAGCAGCATGTTACTGTTGTAGCTGCTGGAGGTGGAGCTAGTTTGAACTACTTTATATACAGTTAGATAGTTTAGTCCAGTGGTTCCCAACCTAGGGGTCGGGCCCCTCCAAAGGGTCACCAGATAAATCTGAGGGGTCGGGAGATGATTAATGGGAGAGGAAAGAAGAAAAAACAAAGTTCTGATACACAAATCTGTTTTCAGTTTTTGGATTTTTTCTCTAATCTTTGATTTTTGCTGAAATACTGGATCATTTGAACATTTATTGAAATGAAACCATGTGAGGTTTAGAGGGAAAAATCACTATTTGGTGGAGCTGTTAACAACTCAGACATCTGAAATGTGACCCCGACTACACACTGCTTTTTGTAAGACGCCAAAAGCCAGAAAGGTTGGAAACCACTGGTTTAATCTTTAACAATGTGTTGTATTTTAAAAGCTTATTATATTATCCATTGTGTCAAATCTCCATTTGAAAAGTAACTAAAGCTGTCAAATAAATGTAGTGGAGTAGAAAGTACAATATTTCCCTCTGAAATGTAGTGGAGTGGAAGTATAAAGTAGCATCAAATGGAAATACTCAAGTAAAGTACAAGTATCTCAAAATTGTACTTAAGTACAGTATTTGAGTAAATGTACTTAGTTACTTTCCACCACTGGCCAGCACTAAGTAAAGTTGTAGCTAGCTGTATTGCTGCCCAACTACTTTGAGCTTCCTCAATCAGCAAGAATAAGATATGTAAATCAAAAAGCTGTGTTGTGCGTGTATGAAAGCCATTCTGACCCGTGCATTGCTGTGTGTCAGTCGGCAGGTTGTGTCCATGTGATGAACAGAGGGAGCTGTGTGACATCAACTGCTGCTGTGACAGAGACTGCAGTGAGGAAGTGGCTCTGTTCACCGGCTGCACCGTACACACTGTCAGGCAAGTCATCCAGCAAGATTTGTGGCTATTAATTGGACTTCACTGATATGGGTTTTTTATATTATAAATATTGTCATTTAGCATTTGTCATGAAGTACTCAGTGTTTCCTCCGGATTTGTATTCTTAGCAGGGTGGAAAGGCCTCTGAAACAGCATTTAGACTACAACAGGATACTAAAACCACTGAAACCCAGCATAATAATGAAGCATAGACAAACAGTGTAGTGTTGATCAATTCTACTATAAATATGCAACTAATCATCATATCAGGGTTGGATCACACTGACTGGACCAGATCCCAAAGACAATATTGGACCAGATCCCAAAGACAATTAAATATTGGCATCATATTGTCTTTGGGACAATATGGTAACAGCTTCCATGCTGAGAAAATCAGTGCATTACAACTTCCTGTGGCAAGTTTCTTTTTGTGACTTATTGACAAACCAATGCAACAAAAACAAAATTGTAATGGTTACTAGCACTAGATACTAGGGCTGAACAATTAATCAAAATTTTACCGAAATCGCAATATGGCCTACTGCAATTTTCAAATCGCAGGAGGCCCAATATTTGTTAAAGGCGAAATGTGTGTCAAAATACCATTTTAAATTAAATATTGTCGTGCTGCAGAGATGTCCTGCCCTACACATCATATTCTACAGACTTAAGAAAACATCTTTGTTTGATACAGATCCCCGCAAAAATTACAAATACGTTTTTCAATGAAAATGAGAATAATGATGTAAAAATTATCATTCCCTCTAATATCGCAAATCATATCGCAATTGCAATATCAGTCAAAATAATCGCAATTAGATATTTTTTTTAAATCGTTCAGCCCTACTAGATACATAATGTAACAAATTATTTTGGGCAGGTTGCCATAGATGGCAACAGGAAGCTGTAATGCAGCGGTTTCTCAATGCAGAAGCATTGAGAAACAGAATGTGAAAAGGGCCTATTATGACAATTTGATGTTAAAGCAATATTCCACCAAGTTTTAACATAGGGGTTATTCAGCACTTGGCCACCATGAAAACCATAATATAAACTGATTACCAAGATTGTATGCATTTGTATTTAAATTTGTAATGTGTAGTATTGACTATTGACATTTTCAAGTTTGTCAAGATCTGTCCAGAAGTATGTACAGGTTCATCCTCTGTATGTTTAACCCAACTTCATCTGTCTTGACAGTGGTAACAAGCAGCTATGCAGCCCGGTCACAGCGCACTACTCTTTAGGCAGCACTGTAGATGGCTTCTCAGAGCTGCACTCCTCCGTCCAGAAGGAGATGAATTATGACATCTTCTGCATTCAGTCGCACAACCGTAAGTCAATAAGAACCGTACCTTTCGTCTGCATAAAGTATTAGTCATGTAAGATGCAGAACACTTTGAAAAATCTGTAGATTAAAGTTAGGAATCGATCCATACATTTTGTGATAGGAAAATATGAGTCAACCCAGCTTTAGTAATAATAATAATAATGATATAATAATAATCTTCTGTCTTCTATCTAGGTGTTGGAGGCTTGTCTTACGCCTCGCCTGCTCTTCCAACTGCCAGTAACTTTGACTCCCTCTTTAACCAATTTGCCAACTATATATTCGGCTCTGGGAAGAACAGTGGGAATTTATCCACAGCGGAGAAGCAGGCCTCATCTGGATACCTGGTGAGTATCAGCCGGGGTCGGGAAGCTTCCTTTATTGATGTTATTTGTTACTTATTACCTACGCAAAAATTGTGATTGGTACTGTATTCCACTGGCACAACTCAGTAATATCATTTCAGTACATTCAGATACTTTTGGATTACGCTAAACTCCACAGAATATAAAATTGAAATTAAGATTATATTTGCTGTTTCACTAATCATCCATTCAGCAATAGTTGCCTTACTCACTGTGGTCCACCGACTCTGCTTTTATCTTGGAGTAACTGATGTTATCTCTAACTGCTAATTTGTAATGGTCAATAATGATGAGTTCATTATTGTTTATGGTTTCAGTATGGGGATGTGATTGCGACAGCAGGAGAGAATGGAGAGAGAGGCATCTTGTGGCTGCCAGCTCCTGGTGTTACTGCCTACTGTGTGGACCTGAGTCCTGCAGGTAGCTACTACAGCTTCATTTAATGCTCCTACCCTAAGCTACATATACTCGATTGAGATAATTATTAGGGCCGGGTTTAAAAAAATCGATTTTCCGATTCAAATCGATCTTCAATTGAATGATCCGATATCGATTCATAAAATCCCGAGATCGATCTTTTAATATATGCCCAATATATGCCTGTAGAGTCTGTAGATTTGCACAACTTGCACTATATTGTGTTGACTGCTGTAGTGTGTTAAATGTTAAATAAAAAGTACATTAATGTAACTGCTTTGGGGTGAATTCTTAATGTAAACATTAATATTATTAATAATGCACCAGGTTAGAGGGTTCCTTGTACAATTTACAGCATTAGTTCTCTGAGAATCTCTTTCATATCCAAGCAAAATTGATATTATAACTGAAATATCCCTAACCGAATCGATATTGAATCGAATCAAATCGTAAATCGAATCGGGACCTTGTGAATCGGAATCAAATCGATTCGGGAAATCAGTGGCGATACCCAGCCCTAATAATTATACAAATGACATAAAGCTACACTAGGCTAGATTTTTATATAAAAATACACCCATTTTATCAGCCCAAATCTCAGGCTCAGACTAGCAGAATCACCATCATCTTTTAATTCACTTCTTAAAACCTACTTTTATAGACTTGCTTTCATGTTATGCCTTTTAGTCTGATTATTTTTCCCATTATATTATTTTTACCCTCTATTCTTATCCTTTTATTTTGTCCTCATGTTTTTACTTATGGTAACATTTTTAGGAGTTTGATGCTTGCTTTCATTTGATTGTTAAAGCACTATGTATTTTCTGCAAGTTCGGTGCTGTATAAATAACGATTAGTATTGTTTTTAAAAGCTTATTATTATTATTGTTATAAGTTGGCTTATTCTGTTTTTCCCGGTTGTCTCGTCAGCGTTCTTGCAGGAGCAGAGTAGTCGGTGTTCGCGGCGTCTGGTCCTCGACCGAGACTGCAGCAGTCTGCCGGCCCTCAGCATGCTCACCTACACTAACATCCAGCTCCTCGCCGTGAGTCGCTCTTAAAGGAATAGTTCACCCAAAAATGAAAATTCTGTCATCATCTACTCACCCTCATGCCAAATGAAACACAGGTGAAATTTGTTAGTCCATATAACACACAGGGAGGTTGCCAGCACAACTTGGTAGCAGCCTTCTCCAAAAGTCAATGGGGACCTGATCTTTAGAGCTCCAAAACAAAAACAGCCAAACAATCACACTGTGAATAGAAAGACCTATACACCATTATTTGTTGCAGATCAATCAGCTGTAGTTAAGATTTGCACTAAATGATGGTGTAAATATACTGTAGGTCTTTTTGGAACTCTGAAGAACTGGTCCCCACTGACTTCAGTTGTTTTGGAGAAGGCTGCTATGGAGTTGTGCTGGCAGCCTCCCTGTGTGTTATATGGACAAACTTCACCTGTGTTTCAACTGGCATGAGGGGGAGGAGATGATGACAGAATTTTAATTTTTGGGTGAACTATTCCTTTAAAACACTGCTTTTACCTGAAAGGAAAAATCCCCCCTCACATACTCTTAGACTGTTGGATATCATCAGTTTGTGATGTTATTGTGTGATGAAGTGTAAAGTGTATCCACTTTCCTTCAACCGGCCTTGTCTACTTCCACGTCAGTTCACGGTTTCCTCTGCCTCTTCTCTGATGGATCTCTCCCTGTATGATTGTTGAACGTCTCTCGGTGCAAAATGGCGGCTCTGGAAAGAAGCCCTTGCTCTTTGATTCTGAGGGACTGACACCAAAACCTGACGTTTACCGCTGATGTTTTAAGTAGCAGAAAAACATTCTGCAATCAAACTCCATTGTAGCTGTGATGGAAATACTTTCATTTGGCCAGTTATGCATGGGAATAAGAAAAATACTACACCACACAACAAAATGGGTGTTTTGGGGTGGATTTTTCCTTACTTTTTATACTTGCAATATCCAAACAAAACAACATGGATGTCGCCAAATAAATCGCACAAGATGAGTGGCACAGATTTCATGTTGCATGCGACGAATTAAGTATCTGAAATGCTTAAAATATTGAGAAACTCTGTCCCATAAAACCCTAACCAAGAATCACTAAAGATGTTTTCTACTTTACAGGGAAAGAATAAAGGTGCAGCAGTAAGTATGCCTACATTTTGTGTATCTTAACCTCTGACCTTTGCTTGGCCTAATAAAATCAATAGCAACATACAGTATGCACATTATAGAGGTGGACTCATAGGAATCAGTGGGTGAATGGTACAACCTGCATAAAATGAAGGCAATTCAGTGTAAAATAATGCCTTTTTGTTAGTGAGCATAGCTTTATTCTCTTTCCATAGTGTGAGGGGTTATGTTTCTTCATACTGTACTTTTAATGTGCATAATGCAGACGGCATTGTAAGCTGATATGAATAAGAGCAGAGGCTACATGTTAAAGATATAAAGGTAAAAGCTGACTGACGTGTTGTTGCTGGAGGTTGTTGCAGTGGAAGTTGCGTCAGTCGTCCAACAGTCTTTAGATGGGACTCAGACTGAGGTGAAGCTCAATGGTGGAGAAGACCTGAACCCGGTTCTACTGAGCCCAGGCCTCTGTGCCAATGTGGTGCTACAGGTGAGTCAGCTTTCTTAACTATGCAACCATATGAGTATTTTTGGATTGACGGTGCCGAAATTAGTATTTTGTGCCAATATTCAGTGTCTTTAAAACACTTTTCTGCCATGAAATACAAGTATCCAGTGTTTCTCCCAGGATTTGAACCTTGTCAGGGTTAGTTGCAGTACTGCTTAAAGGAATAGTTCACCCAAAATGAAAGTTCTGTCATCATCTCCTCCCCCTCATGCCAGTTTGAAACACAGGTGAAGTTTGTCCATACAACACACAGGGAGGCTGCCAGCACAACTCCATAGCAGCCTTCTCCAAAACAACTGAAGTCAATGGGGACCAGTTCTTCAGAGTTCCAAAAAGACCTACAGTATATTTACACCATCATTTAGTGCAAATCTTAACTACAGCTGATTGATTTGCAACAAATAATGGTGTATATATATTGTTTTGGAACTCTAAAGAACAGGTCCCCATTGACTTCAGTTGTTTTGGAAAAAGGCTGCTACCAAGTTGTGCTGGCAGCCTCCCTGTGTGTTATATGGACTAACAAATTTCACCTGTGTTTCATTTGGCATGAGGGTGAGTAGATGATGACAGAATTTTCATTTTTGGGTGAACTATTCCTTGAAATTGGGACATATTCAACATGTCAACAAAACAAAAATGTTGTGAAAATGTTAAAATAAGTCATTGTCTGCTTCACCAATTAGACGTTTTGTCCCCTCAGGTTGGCTTTGTGGTGAAGTACAACCCAGCTGGTGGATAGTGAACGTGACGGCTCTCTGGTCTTGGATTTGTCCGTGGAGACGCGCTGCCCTTGGAACAGAGTTTCGCATTGCATTTGTCCAGGTAGTGCACTGTAGCAAGCAAGTTTTATGCAAAACGGAAAGGAATACCATTCCACAAAAGAGTTGCTGAAATCTTATTGACTGGAGAAGTACTGGGTTTGTGTTCCAGTCAGAATCAAATGACTATTTGATTTAGATTCACTTACTTTTCTAGCATGTTGTACACATCAATTTGCCCCAAAAGTGTTTTAATTTTGCTTAATTTTGCAGAGTCTAGTACAGTGGTGGAAGTACTCAGATCTTTTACTTAAGTAAAAGTAGAAACACCACAGTATAAAAATACTCTGTTACAAGTAAGTGCATTCAAAATGTTACTTAAGTAAAAGTACAAAAGTATTAGCATCAATATGTACTTAAAGCAACAAAAGTAAAAGTACTCATTATGCAGAATGGCCTATTTCAGAATAATACAGTATACATTATATTATTGAATTATAATTATTGATGCATTAATGTGTAAGCATCACTTTAATGTTGCAGCTGGAAAAGGTGGGGCTGATTTCCACTACTTTATATACTGCTGGGTAGCTTACAGTAATCTATAATAATACATCACAATTTATTAGTTGATTATATTTTGTATTAATAATCTGAATCTGCAAATTAACTAGTAACTTAAGTTATCAAATAAAGGTAGTGGAGTAAAAAGTACAATATTTCCCTCTGAAATGTAGTGGAGTAGAAGTATAATGTAGCATAAAATGGTAATACTCAAAATTGTACTTAAGTACAGTATTCGAGTAAATGTACTTAGTTACTTTTCACCTCTGGTCTAGTAGTACAATAATTACCTGAACACATCCAAATTTGTAGTCATGTGCAAATTGACAATGTCAGTCAGACACAGAAACTTGTAATTCTAGAGACTATAAATGCCAGTAATCTATCTCTTTATCTGTTAAACAGGAGGTTGGTGCAGAAGTGGCTGTCCACTACAGTGGCAATCCGGGTTATGTGGTAGGACTCCCTCTTGTGTCTGGAAAAAGAACAGCAGAATATCCTTTACTTGCTTGAAGTTCAGATTTTCCTCACACTGATTTAAGCAGAACACGTTTTTATTTACTTCATCAACCTGGGACAGTCATCGTAGTAATGGGGGTTTAAGTGCTTTTGCCAAGGGAATGATGGTCTGATGATTCCGCCAGGCATTGGTGTGCTGCAAAATGTTGACACAAGGCCAAGGCTTTGCCCTTAACAGTCGTCTTCACTGGGATTGCAAGAAGCGCCGATCCCAGAGAAACGCTGACTATTCTCCAAAGTGCCGAGGACCAGGATTGTCTCCACGGACTCCATCAGCGCTCCCCCATCCTGTTTGGCCGGGACTCTCTGTCCGGCTGCACGTTCAGGTCAGACGTCCTCCTGCTCAGCAAAATAAAAGTTCTGTTTACCTGTGCAGTGACACTTTACGCCCCAAAGAAATATACGATAATGACTTGTCTCTCCAGACTGGAAGACGCTTCCAACTGCTCCCTGGTTTCCCAGGTGCTCCTGGATGTTCTGAGAGGACCAAACTATCCCCAGTTTGTAGCCGCCTTTGGATCATCCCCAACACACAATCCACTGGACTGGGTGCCCATCAAGAACAACTCCAATCCTGGGGTGAGCAGTTTGAAAATGTTTTTTTTTAACACCTGTTGGTAGCAAAGTATTTCACTGAGAACAGAAGAGGCAAGGAGGTGAAAAAGAATTTCCCCCCGGGGACAATAAAACTAACTAACTAACTAACTAATTAATGGTTAGTAACAGCTGACATGCTCTTTACTAGGGTTAGGGATGATACTGGCCTTTATTAAAAATCAGATGTCAACAGTAGGTGTAGTCCACCTCTGGTATGATGGATGTTCCTCCCTGAATATGAATATGTGAATATGTTATATCAGATGTCTGACCAGAGAAATCATCCCAGTGTGTTATGGGGGGGGTTTGCTGAACAATCTGTAAAACCTGCAGTGAAACCTGCCTCACCCTGCCTTAAGGAGCTGCTAACCCTTAAAGAATTTCATTAGTATGGTTTCAGTGGAGAGTCTTAGTGTCCCATGATGGTCTAAATGCTGTTTCAGAGGCTTTTCCACCCTGACAAGAATGAAATTACAGGGGAAACACTGAATAATTTGAATTTTGTGGTCATAATAATGGTCAAAATTTAAAAAAAAAAATTACATTTAAAGGTTGAATATCGTCACAAAATATCAGCTAAGAATATTAGTATCTGCCTTCGACAACCAATATTGATTGAACCCCACTCTTTATTGGGCTTTTAGATATTGCTTACTACCTTAGACTACATTAAGTATATGCTTTATGTAGTGCTGCCAGGATCCACAGTATGTGTGTTATTTGGGTCTGTCCAGGAAGCCCAGAGCTGCAGCATCCCATTGTCGTTCCATTTGGAAATTGAATGGACCAAATACGGATCCCTGGTCAATCCCCAAGCTCAGATTGTGAGCGTCAAAGAAGTAATCCACACCAACACCAGCAACTTGGTAAGGATGGCAGAACATAAATAAAGCAATGCAATTTTATAAACTAAAACCTGTCCCTGTGTTCCAGAAAAATAGATGCAAGAAGGGATCCAAGTGTTTGTGCCCTGTGTGAATGTGTGTGTGTTGTTTTTCTCCAGGCCTCGATGGCTGGCGGCAGCAGTATCCTGTCAGTCAGCAGCTCGGTGACCTTTATACCGGTTTCTGCCGCTGCTCTTCCTGGTTACAGGGCCACGCCTACGATCGACGCCAAACTGCCCTTCGACTTCTTCTTCCCTTTTGTGTGACCGAAGAAGCGTAAGTAAGGAAGCACTGTGCCACAGTCTAATGGGGTTGTGCTCACCAATGCTGCTGTACTTATTAGAGTAACATTTACCATCACAGACTGTTAAGTGGCATTTATCCTGATAATTGGTTGTCAACCATGTGTTCTCCATCTACCCTATTGGGTAACACTTTACAATTAGGGTCACTAAGGTAAGGGTTAGTTAATGCTTAATAAGGGTTAGTTAATGCTTAATAAGCATTAACTAACCCTTAATTAACAGTTAAATAATGTGTATTTTACTAATGGTGTTCATGTTAACTAAGTTATTAATGTATACATTATTTAAGATTATAAAGATGACTATTAAATAATGTATAAATTAATACCTTAGTTAACATGAACACCATTAGTAAATGATTACCAGACACATTAGTTAACTGTTAATTAAGGGTTAGTTAATGCTTATTAAGCATTAACTAACCCTTAACTTAGTGACCCTTATTGTAAAGTGTTACCGATTATTGTGTATAGTGTAAATAATGTATATAGGACGTTTGTAAGAACAAAATAATATTCAGAGAATATTTTTAATAAAAGAAAATAAATTCAGCAAAATCTGATGTTTTCAGAACATACATTTTATATATATTAAAGCAAGATGAAAATAATTGTATTTTATGTACAACACATCAGTAAAAGGAATGTCTATAGATTTTTTTTTTTTTTTACATTTTGAAATATCATTACAAGCAAATGATGTTACACAAGGCCATGGCCTTAGAGCTAATAAAGCTTTATGTAGTGACCTCCAGTAGCATAAAATGTATCTGCATACTTGACGGAAGTCATCAACCAAATAATGACATCTGAATGTTTGAAATAAATATGTTTCCAACATCATGGGAAACCTGGAAAAAGACCTGGTACATGATCAATATTCAAAGTTTTTGAAAATTCTGCGTTTTTTGCTATAAGCCATGGATGGATCATGGAAGGGTTATGTAATATGAACCCTGTATCATGAAATGCATAGTTCATAATTTGAAAAATGATTAAGAATGGCGTGTATGAAGTACATCTTATTGTACATAATACAAAGCACAGTGATCATTAGCGCCGCAACTTTGAACTTCACAAGTTAGAAGTCTATGGCATGCTGGTGCAGGAGGGCTCGAAGTTTCCCGTTCTCTTGTTCCTAAGAGAGAGGGAGAGAGAAAATACATTTTAATATTTACAGACACACGCATTCAGATGGAATCTCTGGTGCGGTACTTTTTAGAAATACTTGGGCTCAGATTCACTAAGGTTTTGTGCAGGGAAGAGTGCTCTATCACCAAAACGACCAAAACAGAATGCCATGCTATTCACTAGCCATGCGATATGAATGGAAAACTGCCTAAAAAAAAAACATAAAGTCTCTTTGCGCCCGTTGCGTTATGTCATGCATATGTTAATTACATGCAAATCATTATGTCCACATATTAGGCAAGGTAGTAGGAGGTAAGGAAGCACCATCTTATCGGCGCGCTCTTGCAGCTCGGTGACTCGACTGACGAGGTGGTCGTAGCTCTCCTTCAGCTTGTGGACTCTCTGGTCGGCGCGGGTCTTCACTGACACCAGGATACCTGTGACACATCCGAACACATGTATGGATGTCTTTGGCTTCTCATCTTTATTACCTCCGCCAAAGAGGTTATGTTTTCGGTGGTGTTTGTTTGTTTGCTTGTCTGTTAGCAGGATTACGGAAAAACCACTGGCCCGATTTTCATGAAACTTGGTGGAAGGGTGTAGCATGGGCCAAGGAAGAACCCATTACATTTTGGAGCGGATCCGGATCCGACTCACGAACAAGCAATAATAGCACGAACCTTGGCGGAGGTCTACGCTCTCCGAGTGCCCTTCTAGTTATTTTTGAGAAGCACATCTCCACTGCAAACTGGAGCCTAACCTTTTAGAAATCAGTAAGTATATACAACTACCTCCTACTAAATCAATCATTAGTGAATGGTGCTGATTTAGTAACTTCGTCAGCTTATTCCTGTAACACTCATTAAAAAGGAAAATTCAATCCAAAGTCCGCTTAAAGATTACCTTGACATACTGAATTTTTGTCTGATTTTCTTCAGTGTGCACATTTTGTACAGTTTTGGGAAAGACGACTTTTGTGTTTAAGCATTTGAAAATGGCTTGCTAGCATTCTTCTTGAAAGCAGTCGATAATGCTAGACAAGACCAAAATTTGAAATCTCAAACATATATAAACTTTACATTTCGGGATCCAAACACACACAATCAAAAAAGGGGTACAGGTAGGGCTGAACAATTAATCGAAATTTTATCGAAATCGCAATATGGCCTACTGCAATTTTCAAATCGCAGGAGGCGCAATATTTGTTAAGGCGACGTGTGTCAAAATAGCATTTTAAATGAAATATTGTGGTGCTGCAGAGATGTCCTGGCCTACACATCATATTCTGCAGACTTAAGAAAACATCTTTGTTTGGTACAAATCCCCGCAAAAATCACACCATAATGATTTTTAATACGTTTTTCAATGAAAATGAGAATAATGATGTAAAAATTATCATTCCCTTTAATATCGCAAATCATATCGCAATTGCAATATCAGTCAAAATAATCGCAATTAGATATTTTTTCAAAATCGTTCAGCCCTAGGTACAGGTGTAAGATCACCTATCAGTATAACCAATGAAATACTGCAATGTCTTAAAAGACAACCTAGCCCGAGATCAGCAGTCCTATAGGGTATTTTAGAAATATGGCCCATGATCATTTTGTTGTTTTTTTCATTTGACATCATGAATTGCATCTGCTATCTAAATTTGTTGATTTGCATATTTATATTGGATGTATCATTTTGTATTGAAGTAGTGATGGCCCAAACGGCCTCAAGATGTTGCTGTAACTCATTTGTATTCACTAAAATACTGAGTCCAATGACCAACGCCATGTTTGGACGAAAGCTTGACTACATAACATGCAGCAATTAGAAGTCAGGTTAATTGATAACAACATAATCATTAGTTGCAAACCTACATATATCTGCATTGGAGATTTTTCTACAGAGGCTGGGTTTTAGAGGTAAAATAAACAGTTGGCATGGAACTCAGAATGACAAGTAGTACCCACCATTAATAATTCTGGCCACCCTCCAGAGTCGCAGCAGAATGAGGAAGCCCATACCATCAAAGGCGTCCTCATTGGAGATGTAGACAATGTCCAGCACGAAGGACACCACCACCACTATCCCATCAAACACCTCAAACTTATGCTGGAAGAACTCGAGGCGGTAGGCGAAAAGCTTACCGGCCAGCTCCACCATGAAAAATGTGAGAAGTGCCAGACTCAGGTAGTGGAACACCTGGAAGAAGGAACTCGTTTGAGGGGTCTACAAGAAGGACTAGGCTTTTTTTTTTTGGCCAACCTGAAACATATTAGGTCTTGTGCAGAAGTCCTTGTCTCACCTGAGGAGCAAGATGGCCATGTTCCAACTTGATGATTGACAGATCTATCAGCAGCTCAGCCAGGACAAAGAAGGCATCCAGGATTACCAAACACACCACCAACACCTGGAAGCCAAGTCACAGGATCACATAGAATCACTTAGAGAATTGGGAGCTTGAGATTTAGATTAGTTTATTGCACATATTAAGAAGAAAAAAAAAACATGCAACGAAACCGTGAAGGGAGACGGAATATAATACATAGCGGTTTGAAGTGCAGGAGGAGAGAAAAGATGTGCAAGGAGGAGTCAAAAAAATATTATAGTGTAGACCAATACATAAAAAGGGACAAAAGAAACAAATTACTGAAAAAACATAGGTGCTGAAGTGGTGAATACGTAAAGAAAGCTGAAAGCTGATTTATAAGATATACAAGACAATGCACTGTGAAATCCATCAGCAAACAGTAAGAACACACTCAATGTGGGTGTCACCTAACATAGTGATTCTCAACCTTTTTCATATCAAGGACCCCTAATTTAGTACACATTAGAGTCACGGACCCCCATTTGATGAGACTTTGTCTCTTGGACCCAAATCTGAGAATATTTTTTATTGTTAGATATGATTTTGTCCAGAATTCCATGACTATCTGTATTGTAACAGTGACACTATGATCAAAATAGTCATTCTCCTACATTCTCTAATTGTGTTAACTTCTTGTAAATGAAATAATGGTGAAATTGATCAATTCATCAATTCGCTGGGGACCCTCTGGAACCCCCCCAAGGACCCTTGGTGGTCCCCGGACCCCACACTGAGAACCACTGACCTAACAGCTTGACAGCATTTTCACAAAACCCACAATAGTGACTTTACTCCAATTAAATCATGGCTTTGTGTTGCATGCAACCACATCAGTGACTTCAAAGTAGAGCAATCGTGAAATTGAAATTTGTATATTGTCTTTATGTCTAATGTAGTGTCAGTTGTACTTCCACCAGCGAGAGGCTGATGAACTCATTCTAGATTCTTAGAATGCTGTGAATCACCTGGAATCGGTCCGAGCTGTAAAGCCTTCGAAGGGAATCCCTGAAGCTCAGCTCTGTGGGATACTGGCCTGTGGCCGGACCCAGGTCCTCACTGGCCTGGTGGAGCTCTTCATCTTCCAGTGTCCCTGGCTGCTCATCGCCCACGGTGGTGAAATACCTCAGGTACCGAGACATGATACAAGGCTCTAGAAAAGGTATGGGCCGCGTCCCACCTTCCCCTCAGCTTACCTCAGAGAGAATTTGAAATTTTAATTCTCAAATGCTGTATAGTAAGATGAGACAGGTGTTCCCTTAAACAACAATTATAAGAAGTTTTAATATTATTCAGGAAAAACCTTATCTATCTTTCTAAGTCTTGGTCTAGTACTACACTTAATCCATACCCATAGATAAGAATGGTGTGACGTTTCAAATGGGCCACGCCCACAGAGTGCAGTAGAAGTGATATGATCTCTATGGGCAAAACAAAAAATCAACATTTTTTGTGGTTGCTTTTTCTGTGTTCTGATAATGTATGTGAATGTATTATATATATATGTGTGAGTGTATGTTATGTGTTTTTAGTTTTTTTTCTTTTTGTTTCTCATTAATTGATAGTTTCTTGTAAATTGTACTACTCTACATGCCTCTGCAATTGCCCCTCGGGGACAAATAAAGTGAATTGAATTGAATAATTTGTCGTTACTTTTTCACAGTTATCAAAGAACTGCATTATCATTATAAAAAAAAATAATTCTTGGAAGTCACAAAATGCTAACAAGCTAGCAAACTTCCGTGCAAACTGCCGTTCAAGAGAGGAGTCATGTTAGCTTTTTTTTTTGCATTTTTTCAAGGAAAAACATTTTAATGATCCTGCTGTTGTTTGACAACCGTGAAAAGGTAATGACAAATTATTTACACCATATACTGTATATTTCACAGAAATTATTAGAACACAGATGTCAATTTATTGTTTTGCTCATAGAAATTGAATAGGGCTTCGCACTTGTACTGCACTTTGCAGGCGTGGCCTTTTTGCTGTGTCATCGCCATTTTCATCTATACTATGGTAACTTGATTTAAGCTAAATAGACTAAATTAGACGCACTATTATACACTGGACAAATGGAAAAAAGCACAACAAATACCACATTTCACCAGCTGGCTTGTTTTAAACGATGTCTCAGCATTATCTTACAACATTTGTTCAACTCTCATCTCCACATTTATACAGTTATTCTATATGAATCTTCAAATGGAAAATCTAACAAATAATTTTCTGAATTCTACAAAAAAATCCTTTAATATATACAGTAACTATAGTTTTTTTTATAATAAGTGCACTTTACAAGCATGGTAACTTACTTGGTAACTTACTTGCAGCCCTGTTTACTGTGTTCTGCGCTTCATTTAGCTCTGCAATTCAGAATGACGTGGCATGTCAGCATCTCTAGAGATTTCTCCATGCGTTGTACAATCTGTGTTTACTTCTCCTTTTTAGGTTTTCAAAATCTTGAAGTGTTGAGAAACCAAACCAACACACTCTGGCGGCAAAAGGGAAGCTGTCTTTGGCCTCCTCCTTGACGGCTCAGAGTCCCCAATCAGAGTTACATGACATCCACCTCCATCATCATCACCATCCATCCCCCTGATGAAACCGACCAAATGCCCCCTCTCTTTCTGAACAGTTAAAAGTCACAATGAAACTGCATTTTGAGAGCACCTTGCTTCCTGATGTATTTCCTGTTGAAACAGGATATGTGGGGGGTGGGGGGGGTATCAGGTGAGATAATTTGTTTGATGGGAGGGGATTGTTCAAAAATCTGTGATTGTTTCATTGGCTAGAGTTTTTATCTAGGCCTCAGTACATAATAAAGTCACCATTGGAAAACTGATGATGAAATCACTTCAAGTAAAGAAGAAGTAAAAGTACTGAGATTTTAACATAAAAACATATCATAAAATTGACATTTTTGGCATAAATTGTCAAATAGGTGATGATAGCATGAGCTAAATAGGCAAAAATGACATTTTTCATTTCAGTGTGATTTCTGTGTGAACACAACACTTAAATGCAGGTCACACACTTAATATTTGTTGGCAGGATAGGCGTTTTATTTGAAGGAGGTCACTCCCCGATACGTTCCGTTCTCTAGAACGCAAAGAGAACGCCACGCCAAACTATATTCAAAAGTTTTGCAATTTAATGAAGCCTTGCTTATCGGTAAATTTCCCTAAGTGATAGAACATAGCTTGTGAGCTTATAAGAATCGTTAGGATGTAATTCTAAGTGTGGCCTACATCATATGCACCAAGCGTAATTTTATTGCAACAAAATGTCAACTTTTAACATTTGTTTATACTGCTCGCTACCTCCCTCCACGGTGTATTTGGTGGAAAGTCGTGCCAATTAACAAGCGAACCTATTTTAAAGTTAAAATAATAGTGAAATAAGAATTGCTCGGTGTATAAAATATATGCCGATTTGAAAAGTGGATTCTGCTGATTCTCAAAACACCTTATGTTATGTTCTACCGAGTGTTTATGTTGGTCCAATGGGCAGAAACATTACACTGACCGATTTTTTTTTAACGCAGTTTGGTGTACAGCAAAACGACACAACGGAACGTTATCGGGGGATAACTTTACCCATAAACTTTTCCTAACAGTTATTGATATAGAAATTAATGCAAGAGTCTGGTTATTTTGTCCAAAGTACTAGTAACGTGGACATCACAATGTGAACTCGTGATAACACACACACCTCTGATTTTTATGCCTACCAAGCATTTCTAACACTAACGTTATCTGGTTTTCGATTGTGTTCACAGCTGGCGACTATGAACCAGTCAGAATGAAGCTTCTTCATTTAATTTGCGTCTATGGCTGCATACAAGTGACCGTGAGTAACTAACGGGTGCAGTGGCTTACCTTTATTCTCCACTTTTGCATCCAAGACGTTGATAATACACTGACTGTTTTTCTACAAAAAAAAAAAAAACCCAAACTCCGCCTCTGCCTTCAAACTAGCCGCGATACGTTGCGTTCTGTCATGGAGAGAACGTCTGGCCAACCTCCTTTCAGAAATCTGTCCATTTAATGTTGCCTTTCTTATCGGGAAATGTGCACACAACGTAGAACATTAATTAAAACCTCTGAGGAATTATTAGGATTCACTTTTCATTTCGGCATACAGTACACCAGGCAACACTTCCATTATTAAAAGTTTAACCTCTCATTTCCACCAAAATACACGTAGTGGTCTGTATCGCGCTGTGTAAATTATTTCTAAAAGTTGAGATTTTATTTAAAGACGTTCCTATACGTGCTTTTATGCTCGCCGAAATGAAGAGTGGCTACTTAAACTCAAGAAAAGGTCTCGAGGCGTAATGAGCAAGGCAACATTAAACTGGAAGACGTTTCAATACAAATTAGCGGGGACTGCCCCCAAATTAGAATTTCCCGAGGAACTTGGGAAATTCAACACATGCCTGGTTCTGCATCCTGTCATGTGTTTATCTGCTGATAGTAGGCCTATCAGAACTGAAGCTTATGGGAAATCTGTGTATGATGGAAAGTGGCATGCATGCGTTTTTGCATGAAACTGTCAATTGTCCTTTTTTCTCTTACGGTCCCGTCTGCCTGACATAGGCTAATAGTGGCTTTGAGACAGTTTTATTTGATGTGAGCATTTTGTCCAAAACTCCAAGCAAGTATGCATTTATAGCATGGGGGAATCCTTAATCCTTTCACCCTGGAACCTAAATGAATACATGTAGGCTATTCTCATCCTGAGATTTACACTGATTTATGAATTCACCAGAAACAGGCCTAATTTTTGGTCCCAACTGGGTCCCAATGGCTGGCTAGTCTAGTACTCACTGACTGGGAAATCTATCGGAGTCAGAAATGAAGTAGTGGGCTGTGTCACCTGCTATCTGTTCAATTAAACACCCAGTCCTGGGGTTTGATCACAACCTGCCTCGCTGTCCTGCATTTGGGTCCTCACCACACCTCCCCGTGACAGAATGAACCGACCAAGACTGGACCCAGCGGACAGCACCCAGCTACCACACAGCCTGCCTTCACCTGGTGAGCCCTGCTTGTCTGTTTGACCTGCGCTCTCAACCCTACCCTCTCGTCCCGGCAGTGGAAGAAAGCTCCGGGGGGTTTCAGCCCCTTTCCCTGCCAGTTTGTCTGGATCCCCAGCGCTCTCAAGCCTACCCTCTCGTGTCCCGGCAGTGGAAGAAAGCTCCGGGGGGTTTCAGCCCCTTTCCCTGCCAGTTTGTCTGTATCCCCAGCGCTCTCAAGCCTACCCTCTCATCCCGGCAGTGGAAGAAAGCTCCGGGGGGTTTCAGCCCCTTTCCCTGCCTGCTTCTGTCTTCCCAGCGTTCTCAAACCTACCCCATAACAGTACGAACTAGCCAACATGGACCCAGCAGACAGGTCTCCTCCCTCTGCAACTGGCGTTGAGATGATCTCTCTGTTCACATATTTTGCCCAGCAAGCAGCCTTGTCAGCTAGCCAGCAGCCTAGCTACCAGCCCAAGCCTAGGCCGCAGCAGCAGCCTAGCTACCAGCCCAAGCCCCAGCAGCAGCCTAGCTACCAGCCCAAGCCCCAGCAGCAGCCTAGCTACCAGCCCAAGCCCCAGTTTGCTAGCCTCCAGTCTGCTAGCTTTGGGCCTGCTAGCTACCAGCCAGCACTCCAGTCGGTTAGGCTCAGGGTTTTGAGCCTAAAACCTGCCTGTCCTGACCCGGCTTTCCCGGAACCCCTGGTTTCTACCAAGGATCATCTGGGGAGCCGCCCTGATGCCCAGCGGTCATCCTTTGAGGGGACTCGTCTTGCCTTTTTCACGGGGACCCGTGGAGGCACCAAGAGGCGGCGAGGTCCCCGTGGCTCCCGACGCCACTGGCTCACTCGGCAGTCCTGCGCCACAGAGTCTCCGCTACCCAGCGCCACTACTGGGGTCCAGTCAGTCCCTGTTCCTGAGCCGCGGCAATCTCCTGTTCCTGTCGGGCCACGGCAATCTCCAGTCCCTGTTCCTGTCGGGCCATGGCGGTCTCCTGTTCGTGCTGGGTTACAGCACTCTCAGCTTCCTGCGCTGCGGAAGCTCCCCGTAGCCGAGCCGCGGTGGTCTCCTGTTCCTGCACTGCGGCAATCTCCCGTTCCTGCCGGGTCGCGGCAATCCCAGCTTCCTGCGCCACGGAAGCTTCCTGTCGCCGAGCTGCGACAGTCACCTGTTTCTGCGCCTCGGCTGGTCCCTGTTCCTGCGCCACAAAAGCGCCCTGTCGCCGAGCTGCGGCAGTTACCTGTTCCTGCGCTGCGGAAGCTCCCTGTTCCCGCTGAGCCGCGGCAATCACTTGTTCCTGTTGGGCCGCAGCAATCTCTTGTTCCTGTGCTGCAAGAGCCTTCTGTTCCTGGGCTGCAGCTGTCTCCTGTTCCCATCTTGCAGCAATCCACTGAGCCAGAGGTGCAGCAAATTTCTGTTCCTGTTCTGCTGCAGTCAGCTCTGGCTGTGTTTCAGCAACCCCCTGGTTTCCTGACTTAACCGGCTCACCTGCCGGGCTCCCAGCTGACACAGCCTGCTCTGCAGCCAGATCCCCAGTTGTGGGCCGCATCCGCCGACGCCCTGCCATTCCCCATCAGCCGTCTCCGACAGCAGCCACCGGACTCCGGTCCTGCGCTCCAGCCTCCAGTGTCCGGTCCTGCGCTCCAGCCTCCAGTGTCCGGTCCTGCGCTCCAGCCTCCAGTGTCCGGTCCTGCGCTCCAGCCTCTGCCGGACTCCGGTCCTGCACTCCAGCCGTTGCCGGACTCCGGTCCTGTACTCCAGTCTCCGGCCTCCGATCCTGTACTCCAGTCTCCGGCCTCCGATCCTGTACTCCAGTCTCCGGCCTCCGATCCTGTACTCCAGTCTCCAGCTTCCGGTCCTGCTTTCCTGTCTCCGGCCTCCGGTCCCGCACTCCCGCTGCCGGACTCCAGTCCTCCTGACGCCGGAAGCTGATCTCGCAGCCTGTCCCAACCCGCAGCCAAATCTTCTGGTGTCGGCTGCATTCCCTGACCTCCAGCCGTGTCCATCCTTCTGTTCCCAGGCCACTTGTCCCTGAATCCCTCCTCCGGACCCCCTCCACCCACCCTGCTCGGTGTTCCTGGCCAGCCTGGTGGGACGTCTGGTAGCTGTCCCTTAAGGGGGGGGGGGGGTACTGTCATGGTTTGGCCATGACCTGCCTGTGTGTTTCTTTCTGTGTTCCCTGCCTCCCTTGTGTCTCTGCCTCCTGGTTTGTCTGTCAGTGTGTAGTGTGGGTGTGGCTCCCTCTCTCCCCCAGCTCCTGTACCTCATTTGTAATCACCCCATGTGTATATTAGTCTTGTTTCCCCAGTCAGTCTTTGTCGGTTCATTGTTCTGTATTGTGTTATGTTTGTGTAGAGCTCGTGTTTTTGGATTTCCTGTGTCACCTGCTATCTGTTCAATTAAACACCCAGTCCTGGGGTTTGATCACAACCTGCCTCGCTGTCCTGCATTTGGGTCCTCACCACACCTCCCCGTGACATTGTCAGTGGTGGAAGAAGTACTGAGGTCTTTTACTTAAGTAAAAGTAGCAATACAACAATGTAAAGATACTCCATTACAAGTAAAAGTGCTGCATTCAAAATCTTAAGTAGAAGTTAATAAGTATTGGCAGCAAAATGTACTTAGAGTATCAAAGTAAACATACTCATTATGCAAACTGTCCCCATTTAGAGTTATATTTTTCATAAATTATTGGAATATTAATACTGATTTATTGACATACATGTACATGTAAGCAGCATTTTAAAGTTGTCAACGTGAAGCTATACTTTTGGGTAGTCTAATCTATAACAATGCTATTTTATAGTTATTTTATAAAGATGATCAAATGTTTTAAATATAAAATATTGATCTGAAAAGTAACTATAGCTGTGAAATAAATGTAATGGAGTAAAAAGTACAATATTTCCCTCAAATGTAGTGAGTATAAGTACAAAGTAGCATAAAATGGAAATACTCAAGTAAAGTACAAGTACCTCAAAATTGTACTTAAGTACAGTAATTGCGTAAATGTAATTAGTTACTTTCCACCACTGCTGTTTGTTCAATTTGTCATTTGTTTTTATACAAATGCTTAATTTTATGAATGAACTTAGCTCAGTTCTTAATGTGTGGTATGGTTATAACTATACCTTCAACTTTAGGGTCCCATACAGTCAGTTTAATAAACAAAGACAGACAATAGCAAGTAGTATCAGCATCAATGTGACACAGCCCTGTTTGTGTTGAGACAGGTGATCACCAAATGACAGAAATCAATCCATGAGCCATATAGAAAAATCAACTCAGTCACTGGTTTCAGTATCTTTCAGTAGAAAATGAAACAAATGCAAGCTTGTAAGGCAAAATAAAGTGAGAATAAGAACTACTTCTGCTACACTGGAAACAATACACAGCACTCAACGCATTCCAGCACACAGTTAAGTAGTGTAACATCTGCAGCACTTTGTATTGCTTGGGGTCCCGAGGGTTGAGGCAACATCACAGCACTGAGATCAGTTGGGGGTCACCGTTTGCTCTACTGGGTACAGGTAATCTGTTTTAATTCATGCATCTGTGTGATACGATTGGAGAAGATTATAAGGGTGAGGAGGAGAGCGTTTCAGGACTCAGTGACAAAAAATAAATGATCATTGACAGTAAAAAAAAAACCCCAAAAAAACAGTTGAGTTTCAAAGTATTTTTCAAGTTGGCAAAAACTTACTGTAAAGTGACTTATTGAAGTGACTTACCTTGTCTGTATCAACTAATGAAATGATTGCTTTCCAAGTCAGAGCTCTTTTCTTTCTTTCTTTCTTTCTTTCTTTCTTTTTTCACTTATTCTTTATTTAATCAGGTAGTCCCATTGACCTCAAGAGAGAGCTGGCCCATATTTGATTCCAATTCAAACATGATACAGTCTTTAAGTAACTTTAACTAAGGCACTGTGATGAAAAGGCCTTCATTAGACAATTACAAATGACCATGGCCTAGGTGACATTCCAGTTTGCATATTTCATAACATTTCCATGCAAGGCTGCTACAGTCAGTAACACATATGAGGTATTTGTGATGAGATAACAGGAAGTTGTTCCATTATTAGGTGGAACACTCAAGCATTTTTTTTTTTCAACTGAAGCATTTTGGGATAGTGGTGTTTTGGCTCAGGCTCTGGATTCACTTGGGATGTGAAATGAGACAAACAGCATGAATTTGAAGAGTAGAGATTGCTAGCTTTAATTTGAGACTATTTTCAACTGTATTGATATGGCAGAGCAATCTTGGAGGTATATCTGTATCTGCTGCCTGCTCATGGAAATAGAAGAGAAGAGCTTTGTTGTCAAATGTCATTTTCCTTCTGAACAAGTCATCCACTCATCAGCACTGTTTCAGCTGATCCATGCAAAATACAAAGAACCACTAGCCATGAGCCATAACGGTCTTGCAAACATTACATCACTACTTGGAGCCAATATTCAAAGCCTAATAACCTACAATTGTCTACTGTTTATTTGGATCCCCATTAGTTAGGTAACAGCTACTCTTCCTGGGGTCCACGTTAAGAACATAAATGCATACACATGCTTTCATGCATGCATACATTAATACAATTACAGCAATAATCTGGTCCACCCCACCCCAATTAAAACAGTATAAACATTACAAAAACCAAATACAGTTTCAACAAAACCACGTGAAACTCTCTCTCTATAGGCCATATCTCTCTCTATATGTATACATATATATATGCATACACACATACACGCATACATACTATATAATAAGCAGTATCTATGACCATGTTTACCAAATACTTTGAGCTACCAACAAATTTAACAAAACCAAAGTTGTTGTTTTTTTTATATTTATTTTGCAGGCCTGTACCCAAGAATAACCTCTTTAGTTGCTTTTTAAAGCTTTCTTTACTCGTTGCTTGAGTAATAAAGTATGGCAAACTATTCCAATGAGAGATGGCTCTATACATACGTTTTTTTCATTAAGCCACAATTTTTTTTCACAATAAGCCACTTGTAGCTTTTATCAGGTGTGGAAAGAGTACTAAAATACCCTACTCAAGTAGAAGTACTGTTACCTTGCTGAAATTGGACTCAACTAGTAAGAAAATTTCCTTTGTCAAAATCTATTACTAAGTAAAAAGTAGCTTATTTAAAATGTACTCAGGAAAAGTGTTACTTTTTAGAAAAGTAACTTTGTTATATGTGATCTTTTCCATGCAATTCTAAAGGAAGAGAGGACAGAGTTCAAACTAGATTCTTTTATTTAGATAAATTAGAAATTACAAAATAAATGACACAAAGTAAATCCAGATTACTCTTCTCTTTGCTGACTGACCATTCACTGTGAACGGCTCCACAATTGGCCAGTTTACGATGGTCCAGTTTCTGATGCTGATGGAGAGCCCACAAAATGCATACTCTGTAATGGATGTGATTTAAAATGCAGCTAAGAACTATACTTAAGCAAAAATGTACTTCAGAAAAAGTAAAATGACTGACTTAGAAAAAAAAAAAATCCAGAAAGTACAAGTACACAAAAATGCTACACTCAGTTACAGTAATGTATTACAATATTACAGTAACGGGTTGGCTTGGATCAACTTAGGCAATGTAAATCATAGATCACTTTTCCCTCCATTACGATGTCATGACGAACAACAGTATACAACAATATATTTATTTATTTTAAGGAAATGTAATTACATATTGAAGTCAACAAATTATGTTTGAAACTATACTTGCTTGAAAAGAAGATCAAACAATGTCCATTTAACTACTGTAGAATGGAACACAGTCAATTAATCAATTTGTAATTTACTCTTTGTTTAGATAGATAAGAAAAATGTTGATGAATTAATGTTAAATAGCCCTAGGTATATGTCAAAAGGCCCAGCGCTCTCTCTCTCTCTCTCTCTCTCTCTCTCTCTCTCTCTCTCTCTCTCTCTCTCTCTCTCTCTCGGCCACGCCCCTGGGGCTGAGAGACACCTTCTGCACTGGATTAGCTCTGATTGAGAACTACTGGCCCTACAAATTGCAGTCCACACAGACAAACAGATTGGTCGAACAAAGCCAAGCCACATGGCTGTCTCTTTCCTGAACTCCTGACTAGCGTGCGTGAAGAATGAAACGTGAGTACAGTTATCACCTCAGTTATGCAAATTCTAATATACTTTGAACCTTTACTTTAAGTTAAGATTGTTGCTGGTCGAGTTAAAGGCCATGAACCTTGTTTTATGTGGCCTCATGTTTAGTTCATGCTTCGGCATTTTGTCTATTATTGGCCTGTGGCTTGTGTAGTTTGTATGATGGCTGTTTGTCTGGACTGCAAGGGACCTTTTGCCATTGACTGTATATCTAGTCCCCCTTATACATGACTGGTAGTCTGTCAGTGGAATTATTAGTTTAATCCATTCCCTCCTATATATATTACATTAGTTTAATATCTTATCATTTATTTCCTATTGGCTGTTTATTCAACATTACCCGTACAGCCTATCTGCTTTGTCTAATGCCTGTTTCCTCTCACCCCCTTCTGCAGCACACTGCCACAACGGCTGCTCAACAGCCAGCAGTCATATCTAAATCATGTTGCTCTACCCTTATTAAAACCTGCACCCTCCTATACCCGCAACCTCAGCCTCAGTGTCTCTTCTTATACTTCCACCGGTCATCTGACTGTGACCGCCAGCCTGTGTCACATCCTCCTCACCCTAACCAGTTACACATCACCCAGGGGTCCCCTGACCTCGTTCAGTATATGTTTTGTAACCTTGCAAAGTTTATACTGTGCTAATGTATGTAGAAAATACTCTTCATTCTACTAGAGGTTAACCTGCACTACATCATTACAATATGTAAAATATGTTAAAAAAAAAACGTAGGAGGTACGTTGAAAGCAAACGAAAGCAAACGGTACTTTTAATAAAGCTTAATGAGCAGAAATAAGCACATAAAGGCTATATTACATGCTGCTTATATTAGCAGCATCTAACATCCTAATTAAACGTTTAGGAAAACGTAACTTTCTTTTTTCTCAAATGAGCTGTTTATTCTGTTTTAATGTTGCAGTGTTTTCTCTTTTAACTGTATCTTGCATGTAGTTTGATCCTTTCATGCCTGTTTCTCTCTAAGTTCTTGTTAATTGTTTTTTTTGTGGCTATTTTTCCTTAATTATGTATTTTTCCTTTTGTATCGGGTGTATTAGCAGACATTTTCCATATACATGAATATTAAAGTCACAAACGCTATGAACTGTGGGTAATTCTCTCAAGCAAAGTCTACAGAAATGCAGACTTGCTGAGAGTCTGCATAAAGGGCTTATAAAGTTTCACAGTGGGGCAGCCCTGAACCCTCGCGGACTTGTTGAGAATGCGCGTCAAAGTCCGGGAGTCTGTGAGTGTGGACATTGGGATTGGGCCTATCATTTCAGCAGCTGTCTTCGGTCAGCAGTGTGAGTGTTTCTCTCTCCCTCCTACATCTGGCACAGAGACACTGAGGAACCAAACACAAGCCTAAACTCAGGGTAGACGGGTTCAGTGAATGTGGAGTGGAATGTGTGGAGGTGGATCAGTGTGCTATAGAAGACTGTGTAGAAGGACAGAGTACCAGCAGGCCAGTCCAGAAACACTACTACTCTGTCAGAGACAGAGAAGGAGGCATGTATGGCTGTTTCTCTGTTATTGTGAAAGGCAGAGTAACTACAATTACAGCACAACAGACTCCAGGACGTGTCATTCTCTCCAAGCCTGCAGTCATCACTGTCTCCTCTCCTGATTCCTCTGTAAGTCACGCCTATATAAACATCTCCTTTACACTTTACCTTCCAGTAACAGCGACCAGTCAGACCATTTCTACAAAGAAGCTGAGAGCAGAAGTCTAATCTCTCTGGGTGATCAGGATATGGTTGCTCCTCTCCCACAAATGTCACCTTTCTGTTGTCTTCAGACAGGAAGAGGTCTCTGTTTGCTGTGTTTGGGTCCAGTGTGAGTTCACAGGCATCTGATGGAGAGAACAAGACACAATGCTTTTTATCTAATAGAACTGTTTTGTTTATTATTTGTTGATTTATTAACAGTTTGACAATTAACACTTTCATGATGATACATTGGGCCTCATGCAGCAACATTCTCTTAAATTTCTCATATTTTATCTTAATTTTCTGTTAAGAGAAAAAAATAAGAGAAGTCAACTCCAGATGCACCATACGTTCTTAACCATCCAAATCTGCTCTTACCCAGGTGTGCTGAATGATGAATCCCACTTGATCATAAATTGGAGGCGCGTGGCCGATTGTTTGTTATTAGCATAGGTAACGCTCCCTAAACACCATATAAGGGCAGGTGTTGTGCCGTGTGCAAATACTCAGGCACATGGCCAAGAATTGGAGAGATGCTTTTGGCAATCTGAAACGGCTCAGCAGCCATTCATCCGTCTCATTAGATAGATCTGTGCCATCTCTAAAAAGGCGTTCTCTGCGTAAGACCTGGATGGCCAAAGCATCTAAGAGCAGTATGTAAGCCATTCAGAAGCTGAATGCACGCAATATCATACAAGGGTTTTTATAGTCTTAATTGGGATCAATGGACCAATAATATTTCTTTAGCCCACGAATTTAATAATCCAATCATAATTACTCTAAAACATATAATAATCTAAATTTGATTATATGATATTCATGCGTTTTATGTTCCTCAAATTTAAAACTTATGTTTCCTTGCGTTGGACACTGTTTGTGGACTGTGGAAACAAGATATTTTTTTCTTTTCTTGGTAAGAGTGCTCTCGAAAACTCGTAAAAATTTCTCTTACCTAAGAGAAGAGCAAAAATAAGAAAACATTGGTGAATCCCAGAAATCAATGGGTACTAACAAAATAAGAACAAATCGTGGATACGAACAAAAATGAGAGAAAATTTGTTCGTATATCGCTTCCTGCATGAGGCCCATTGTGTCAGCCATCTGAGTAATTTATGCAGAAACAATTTATACTATAGTTAGTTGTAGAGACAAAAATCTGAGTGACAGGAGCAGGTTCAGGAGATAAGGCAATCTAAAGTTGTTGTGTGCAGTTTGGCCTATTGCCTCGGCTAATGTGGCCCTTGTATATAAGATGCCATTATCAAAGGTGGAGACTTTAGAGAGGCTGGTCAACTCATATGTCAGGAAATGGTGTGGAGTTCCACGCTGTCTTAGTACTGTAGCTTTGTATGGGACAGGGATTGTGGAACTACCTATATCTAGCCTAGCAGAGGAGTTTAAATGTGCAAAGGTAAGATTGGAGATGACATTGACAGAATCTAAGAATCCAACAGTCAGGAGTGCAGCCCCTCCTGTATTAGCAGGGCGGAAATGGAACCCAAGAAAGGCAGTCCAACAGGTGCAGTCAGAACTAAGACAGGGATATTGTAGGGCAGGGGCAACAAGGGCGGGGGGACTTAGGCCAACCTTTATGGAGCAAGGCAACTTCATCAGGGAAGGGAGAAATGGTTGTAGATAAAAAAAATGGTGGGAGAGCATAGAGAGGAAGAAACTCAGCTGGTGAGAACTATGGGGTATGGAGGTAAACTGCATTAGATTCATCATAGGTGCTACTTATGATCTGTGAACTTCTCCCCAAAATCTTAGCCAACAGGTAGGTGAGGATCCTGGCATAGCTTCACCTATATTTCAGGTTGTAAAACAAGTTTGTCTCAGGGAAGATACACCTGGAGCCATAATCAAGTGCTTAGGTGCCTAGCAGCAGCAGTTGAGAGTAAGCAGTTAGAGATAAATTCTTGCCTGATAGGAAGGGGAGTATTAAGATTAAGGGCCCTATCTTACACCTGGCGCAAAGCGCAGCGCAAGTGTCATTGCTAGTTTCCAACCGATGCAGTTGTCATTTTCACGCCCAGCACCCACGTTGTTTAAATAGCAAATGTACTTGCACCCATCTTTGCACCCATGGGCGTGTTGGTCTTAAAATGAGGTGTGGTCAGGCGCATTTGTTGGTGCATTGCTATCTTGAGGCAGCGGAAAGTGATTGTGCCATTGACCAACAAAAACCTGGTCTAAAGTCTGGCGCAGTATTTTCCTGCTATTTAAAGGGCACATTATTCAGATAGTAAGATGCGTCTCTCTCTCTCTCTCTCTCTCCACGTTACCATGCAAAATAGAAAAATAGGATCATCTAGCCTACTATGAAAATTTGCACTTTACTTTGTTCCTGACATGCATTTTGTTGCCAAATTGCCATATGCTTTCACCATTACGCAATGCCAAATGCCAAAAACTGTGTCCCTCTCACCATTACGCAGTGCCAAATGCACAACGTACATGTCCCGTTAACCATCATCACACATTGCCAATTGCTAAATACGCAACCTACAACCAAGAAAAACAACACAGTAAATATGTAAAAAGCACAGCCCAACAAAAAGTCATGAAAATAAACTGCAAAGGCATCTTACCTTCACCCGACACACAACATAGGCCTATCCGACGCACACACACATCGCCATCACGCACGAGCAGATCCGTTTCCTCAGCAGAAAAACGTTTGTTTCTCCAACTTGCCGAATCCGCCATTTAAATAGCAATGCGCCAAGGTGCAAGCGCACCTGGCTCTTAAAGGGAATGGGAGATCACACTCTGGTTGAGTTCATGTTACGCCCAAAACACACCTATGATTAATTAAGGGACTTAGTACAACCCCTTTGCGCCTTGCGCCTTACTTTGCGCCCACATTGTGCGTCGTTTAACTAGCAATTTGGATTTGGACACGCCCTAAATGCACTTGCGCCACGTGCTTTAGACCATGCGCCATGGATCGTTTAAATAGGGCCCTAAGTTTGTCAGTGAGGGAGAAAAGATCAGGAGGGAAGCCATTTTAGGCAGGCTTGTTGTAGGACACCTAGGGACGGGTTGAGGCTGGCAAATGGCAGTGGATTTAGGGAAACAGCTTGTAATCCCCAAGGAAATCGTCAGCTCAAACTTAAGGCCAGACTTGGTGTTGTGGTCAGAGTTACCGCGGATTGTGTATTTTGTGGAGCTCACAGTGCCATGGGAAGATGCACTAGATGAAGCTCATGAGAGGAAAATGCTCAAGCATTCTGATTTAGCAGCTGCATTTGGAGCAGCGAGGCTGGAAGGCAGAGGTTTGATTCTCTGCCCGAACCCGAGACCGGCCCAGGGGTTGGGGCCAGGCCGGTAGGGCCGGTAGGAATTTCCCCTCCATTCCTCAGGCCCGGGCCAGTCTCATGGTCAGATATAACATCTTTTTTTTTATAACTGGGGAGTAAGCTATTTGGTGTGATAATGTTGTTAATGTTATATGTAGGCCCTGGAGATATATATATATATATATATATATATATATATATATGTACAGGCATGTGCAAAGGCTGCTCGGGTTTGTTGAACCGACTGAAACAAGTTTCGCTTCCGTGTTGCGCTATTCATTAAGATCCCGTTCGTAATTCTGAACAGATTTTTGTCATTCAAACAACTCAGAATTAGTTTACTTATAAACAGCCAACTTACAAAGAAAATTTCAGTTTTAAACCGGGCTCGGGCTCATAAATGCAGCCAATGGGACGGGCTCAGGGTAGGGTCGGGCTTGTTTTTTTGGGCCCGATCTAAGGTCTGCTGGAAGGTAAGATTGTGTCCTTTGGAAGTAGGCTGCAGAGGATTTTTCTAGGCAGATCAACGTTAGCACTCAATGGTGAATTAGCATCCGTGGACAGAGTTTAAAGCAGGCAGTGAAGACTATGTCAGAAGCAGCCATGGGAGCTAGTGAGTGATTGTGGATGAGGAGGAAACATGCTAACTGGGGCACAAAGTAGCTTAGGTTGGGATGTAGGACACTTCTTCCCCAAATTATAAAGATTACAAGATGTCACTGAATTCATGGTGAGAAATATCCCAGAACACATGCTTCAGAGAATGTAAACACTACTACTTCTTCTGTTATTACTTCTTTGTTAACAAAGCACGCCACTGTCTAGTGTTTTGGTGGTCCATGCATACAATCACCGACACAGAACCATAAATGCTCCCACCGCCATATGCACCTATGCCGTTGCTACGGCAACAATTTGACGCTGAAGTATAATTTTCCCTTTAGCCTTTGTGTTAGCATTAGCTTGGTTGCATGAACATTAGTGAGTTAGATAGCCTCATTGGGGCACAATAACTTCAACACATAGCAAGCAGAAAGTTTAAAAGTAAACGGTAGTGCGTTGAACATAGTCTTGCTCTCAGACCCTTGATAATATATCACAGGTCTGGTAGCAACGTATCCAAATTCTGTACGGAGGGGGCATTGACCTGAAATCCGTTGACATTGAAAACCATGAATCATGGTTGAGGGCCTGGGAATAGAAATGTAGGAAGCATGCGGAAGTCTGCATTAGTTGGCATGGCTCATTTGCATCCAAAAAAAAAGAAGTTTACACCAACACCATCACAACATAAAAAGGTGGTCCGTGTATATGTAGAAATGGACCTAAATCGATCTCTAATGCGCCTTGTGCGCATCACATCATATCTGTCATTTGAAGATGCACAGTGGACCAGTAGCACCGACTCCAATTGTGAAAACAAAAGTGAAACTTAAAATTCCACAATTTGCTTCACACTTGCCTGTTAGTAACGGGATTCGTAAACAGTAACCTGATAATGTCTTCTGCTGCCCTACAAACTTTAACGGTAGGTAGACCTAACATTATTACATTGTGGTATTTTACTGGTACGCGCCGTGGGCCTGTACAGGATCTCTGCTTGTTAAACTCTCTCTCATGCTTCTTGTCTGTGACTATTCACTGCAACAATAGCAGAAATATAGGGGCATTGACTGACTAAGACCTCCCCTCAGTTCCTGTACAGGATTTCTATCCCTTGCCCCCAGAAGCTTGTGCGATGCTCTGGCTTTGTGTTGTGAGAGCTTCTGGGTTTGTCAGATTACACAGCTTTGGGAACAAATATACCGTTCGACCAGAAAACTTTTTGCACCGTAGCAAAACGGTGCAAGTTTTGAACGTGCCCCTTCTAGGTAGATAGCCCAACTGAATTAGCCTTGTGTTAGCATTAGCATGGTAGCATAACTGAACATTAGTGAGTTAGAATTTGTTTGCTAGTAGGTAATGAGTTAGATAACCTAACTGGTAGGTGAGGCCTAAGTAAGTGTTTACAAAATATTGCTTTGTGCCAGCATTAGCCTTGTAGGATTTTTGTACATTAGCATAGGCTTTTGTAAGTTGTGTGCAAACTAGTTTGTAGCCATACTTAAAGCTGAGCGGGCCCTGGCATCCAGATGAAGATGCCAGTCAAGCCAGCAGTGCCAGTCAGACTTAGCTTAGCCTAAGCAGATACAATGTGGATATGCGGACTGCTGAGTTGGCTGGGTGTCTGCTGCTCTCTGCTTGGACAAGTGTAGGGTGTAACTTTATAGTGTGTGACTTGGTAGGGGTCAGATGTAGTGTGTAACTTAATGTTCTGAATATATATAAAAATATATATTTTTGATGGTACTCATCATTTGTATGGTAGTATATATGAATTGGGCCTCTATATATGCTCACTTTGGATTAAGGGATAGTAACATCATATCCTGTGTACTGATAAATGTATACAATTCTGTATTACTATTATTTTGTAACTTTTAGTCGGTTGGTTGGTAACCCACATTCACAAAACGCTTCATGCATAATCTTAATTGTCGTAAATTAATGCTCCTCACTCATTGGTTCATAATTATAGCAGAGAAACGTCATCATGCTTGTATAATTTAGTGGAGAGAAGAAGCTGTTGAACTTGGGAAATCAACAATGCGTTTGCTCTACTCCCATTACTTTCTGACTTCCCACGTACCGTTTTTAGCAGAGGTGTGACCAAGTCAGCTTTGCTCGAGTCCCAAGTCAGTCTCAAGTCAAGTCTCAAGTCTACATGTAGATTACCAAGTCAAGTCTATGTCATTAATGTCAAGTCTCAAGTCTAAATGTAGAACAGCAAGTCAAGTCAGAACTAATCAGGAGTCCAGTCTCAATTTAATATCTTAAAGAAAACTAAATATCTAGGACTTTTCAATGCAATATGGTTTTAATAGAATAAAAACTTGGTAAGAGCATCATGAGTTTGATTTCTATAATCAGTTTCAACTTCAATAAATTCAATCATTCCATACAAATTCAGAAAACAGAATTTAAATTCAGTAGTCTGCTGGAACAAATCTCATCACTTTCAATCTAAGTCATTTACACAAACACAAGGGCCCGGCTCTACTAACATGTCGCAATTCCAGGCGCAGCGCAAAAGCAACGGGTGAAATTTGTACAGCCAGCGCATGGTATTTAGTAAAGTAGTGCACGCAAATGCGCAGAAAATTTATTATAATTGCGATTGTGCAAATATAAGGGCCAAAACAATGCGCACAATTGTCTATTTGGGGCAACATAATGATGGGCAAAAGAAGCGCAAATGTTGCAAGTGCAAGTGTTGGTGGCAGAGAAAACCCCAAAGAGCTGCAAAGAAGAGATGTTTTACCAGCGCATAAAAAGTCACTCTGCAATGACATAACAAATACAGTGAATGCAGTTGGGCACCACAAGGTGCCCAATAAAACACGCTGGTATGATATGAGGAGGTGAGCAAAAATCCTTACCATAAATAAAGCCAAAGAGGAGCCTTAACTCCCTTGGAGGAGCAGCAGGAGCCTGACTGAGACTTAGGTGCCAGTGTGGGAGGGATGGAGACCTGGTGAAGGTATGAAGCTGCACACACACCTCTCCACAGAGAGGTTATTCTGCACACGTTTTAGTTGCATTGTATTCATCAAGGCTATGCCGCTCAGATATTGGCTCTTAATAAGTGTCAGCAAATCCAGAGAAGAGCGTGCGAGCATGTGTTTTCCTTTTTGTATATTTAGGTAATAGTCTGCATATTGAGTGAGCATTCTGCTACTCTGCCAATGACACGTAAATGGTGTATTTTTAAATCAGCATACTTGTTTAAACCTGATTGGAATTATAATAGGGATGCGATCTAATGGCTACATGTTATGATGTATAGATGACTGCCACTTTGATCTTGGAGCCGGTTCCAGAGCCAGTCTCGGAGCCATGCTGTGCACAAAATGATAAGACATGCTTTTCCTAGGTCTTAATTTCTGTGCGCAATCAACAGGTGTTAACAGCCACCGCCTCTTGATTAATCACGTCCTCCGCCAATTTCCATAAAACCCTTCCTTAATTTTGCACTTCATCCTTGGAACACCCACAAATGCTTATGCAATTAGATCAAACCACAAAAAAAGCGCACCCATGATTTCAGGCGCAAAATGCGCTGTGCGCTGTCTTAGTAAATCCGAGAACAAGGTTTTAGCACCCGCAATGTGATTTGCACTGGTGCAAACCTTTAGTAGAGCCGGGCCAAGATCTTTTGTCAAGAGTTTAGAAACCTTTTCAAGTCATCAAATTACAAGTCAAAGTCAAGTCCCAAGTCAGCAGAATCCAAGTCAAGTCAATGCTCAAGTCTTCTCTTCATGCATCAAGTCAAGTCTCAAGCAATTAAAACTGTGACTCGAGTCCAAGTCATGTGACTCGAGTCACCGGGTGCCCAGCGAACAGGTTTTTCGTCAGGATCGGGAGGATCAGTGCGACCCGTGAGCGCGGTGAAAAGAACAGCGGTGAGAGAGGAGATGGGACATGCTGGAATGGAGATCAGTATGGATGTATGGACTATTACAGCGGAGTTTTTACCGTTGTCTTAAATTTGACCGGCACAGAATCGGATATATGAGACTGATCTGCCGGTCACCGGTCATGGCCGATCAGCTGAAAACCGGCCGATTCCGGTCACCAGCCGATCAATCGGTGCATCTCTAAAAAGCAGCTTAGAACTGCAGAACACATGTGTGTGCTGCTTTGTTTTCATTAATAAAACTAAATACATACTTACACTTCCTCAGACCTGGTTTCAACATCTGCACTCCACCATGGTCCACACTGGGGGGATAAACAAAGTCAGACCAGCACATTCTCTTTGATGATGGAAGCATGGGCAATAAATAATCTTCTCTATGAATGATTTTTCCAGACGACATCACTCATATCCACCATTAAACATTAAACTGGCGCTTGCTGCCGATTCTGGTCTGACCTCGATTCTGGTGCTTCTCGACCTTAGTGCGGCGTTCGACACTGTCGACCATGATGTACTTTTGCATCATCTAGAGGATTATGTTTGCATCAGTGGTTCTGCTCTTTCATGGTTCAGATCATATCTATCTAACAGATTTCATTTTGTTCTCCACAACAACAGCACTTCAGATTATGTTAAGGTCAATTATGGTGTACCACAGGGTTCCATCCTTGGCCCAATTCTATTTTCCATTTACATGCTGCCTCTCAGCAATAGAATCCATAAATATGGAATAGGTTTTCATTCCTACGCAGATGATACTCAACTCTCCATTGAACCTAAAAATCAATTACAAATACAAAACTTAGACATGCTTATCTGCAGTCAAAGGCTGAATGACATCAAATGTCCTTCTCTTGAATGCTAATAAGACAGAGATGATAATTTTTGGTCCAAAAAAGGTCCAAATGGTTTAAAAGTACCACAGAGTCCCTTCATTAAGAATCTTGGTGTTATGCGTGATCCTGACCTTTCATTTGAAATGCATATTAACAGCATTACAAAAACTGCCTTTTATCTTTGTTTACCTTTGTTTTGTTGCAGAGGGTCCAGCAGTTAGAGTCCTGTCTTCCATGTTACCACTATCTGCCATATTGATTAGCTTCACGCTGTTCAATCTAAGCAACTAGTCTGCATTCAAACTGCTTCTGTTGTGTTCCGGGTTTGGTTTGACTTTCGGCCGTTAGTCAGTACTTTCGAGCCAGTTCGTACCCCCGGACACAGAGAATGAACAGACTGAAAGCAACACATAGACTAAATTTTCTCTGCGGTGGTCTCATTTTTATATTGACAAACATTTATGGTATCAAAATTAATTGGAGGATGATATAATCATATACAAATTCTACACATAGGAGCTTTAAACAATATTCCTCAGCTTCTCAGTCTGACTGAGAAAATGCCTGCAAACGAGAGTGTCCAGTCTCCAGTGTGGATCCTCCAGTCCAGCAGAGAGCAGCTTCACTCCTGAGTCTCTTGGATGATTGTAGCTCAGGTCCAGCTCTCTCAGATGGGAGGGGTTGGAGCTCAGAGCTGAGGCCAGAGAAGCACAGCCTTCCTCTGTGAGCAGACAGCCTGATAGCCTGCACACACACACGCACACATATAACAAGGTATGCTACAGGTACATGTTAGATTTCCTTAGGACACTACTCTGAAATTTATTTGATAATGCAGTCTAATGCTAGTGAAAACTGTGACCATCACAAATACAAATAGTTAATAATGTGATCTGCTTTGGGTTTTCATTTGGTCCAGTTTGAGAGTTCTCAGCTGAATTTGTGGCTGAATCTTATAAGTCCTTTCTGGTATTTTATGTCTCAACAACAGAGACAGCAAGGAGATGAAATAATTAAACCTAATCAGGGAAAACAGTTCACAGGGCCGTGAAAGTAGTGCTAAATGTTGGTATCACAACTGGTTTGAGAATCACGTGAGCAGAAACATCCTACACAGGTTAGGTATTTATTCACTGACATTAACTTGCATGTAAAGCAGGATTTAACTGGTCGTGTGTTGAACAGGTTGATGAATCCTGACCTGAGAGTTTCCAGTTTAGAGTGTGGACTCCCCAGTCCAGCAGAGAGCAGCTTCACTCCTGAAACCCACAGGTCGTTGTTACTCAGGTCCAGCTCTCTCAGACTAGAGGACTGGAAGCTGAGAACTGAGGCCAAAGCTTCACAGCTTCTCTCTGACAGCTGACAGCTGCTCAGCCTTAATGGACATGAAAAGATATGAAAATGTTATTCTCTTTTATGTTTTTTTTCCTTTTTCTTTTTTTTTTTTTTTAGCACAAAAGAGTAATTCAAACTAAATATCTATAATGTATACCAACATCATAAAGAGCATGTGCAAGGAAGACCAAAGAAACCCCAAAGGGCTTGTGGAGTGTCTCCCTTAATAACAATCATACACAATTACAATATAGTGTAATGAAACCCAAAGAAGAGTTAAAAGGAACAAAACAATATAGACAAATCAATAGGTAAAGTAGTACTGTTAAATAAATAGGGGGAAAAGTAGAAGATAAGTAAAAGAATATTAAAAGAACCAAAAAGAAAAGGAAAAGAAGAGTTAAGGAATAAAGACAGAAAGCAGAAAAAAAGAGAGAAAAAAAGAAAAGATTAATTAAAATGAAGTAAATAATTATACCAAAAAAGAGACAGCAGTATGATCATCTCAATAAGCATGATGATTGTGTTGATGACTTTGGCTCCTCTAAAATGAAGACTAAACTGGGACATGGATGTTCAAGTAAGGGGCAACAAAAGTTGTCTCTTACATTTTGTATTGTAACTATGATTTTCCTCACTTCTTCTGAAGAAACTATTGAACGTAGAGGGAAGCTGATGATAAATTGCTTTGAAGACAAACTGCTGTGAGGAGGAAGTTTACTTGAAAGAGTATAGATCATTTCTTAAAGAGAGGTTGCGAGTGAGCTAAGTAAGTTGCATGTGAAATGATTTGAACTAGGGCTGATCAATTTTGAAAAAATCTCTAATTGCGATTATTTTGACTGATATTGCAATTGCGATATGATTTGCGATATTAGAGGGAATGATAATTTTTACATCATTATTCTCATTTTCATTGAAAAACGTATTAAAATGATTATTTTGTGATTTTTGCGGGGATCTGTACCAAACAAAGATGTTTTCTTAAGTCTGTAGAATATGATGTGTAGGCCAGGACATCTCTGCAGCATGACAATATTTAATTTAAAATGGTATTTTGACACACATTTCGCCGATTTGAAAATTGCAGTAGGCCATATTGCAATTTTGATAACATTTCGATTAATTGTTCAGCCCTAATTTGAATGCAACATTTTTGAAGGAGATAGATACTATTCAGCTTGGTAGGATGGGTGCTAGCCCAAATGACGTTGCAATATTTAATGTAAGGATAAATCAAGAGTAGTACAACATCTGAGTAGCAATTTTGGATTAAATTTCTTTAAATTTCTTTCCTGTTAAATCTGCACTAAGCGATTTTCCAACCACTAGAGGGTGACAGAAACCGCAATACATTTGTAAATAAAGCACAGCAAAGCTACTGGACTATGAAAGCCCGGAAGGACAAACCGTGCATAAAGTCTAATAGCTAAGCTAAACGTACCTACAGAGAAGTGTCGCTGGTTACCAGTCTCGCTTTGACAGATTTTTCTCCCACTGAAGGTTACATGTCCCACAATGACAAGTGAAGAGGTAGGTAGCATATTTACTAGTTTAACAAGTTGCTTCATCAATTCCGCCATCATGAGAATTTTTTTCAGGAATGGGAGGGCAAGAGGGCCGCTTTTAAACAGCGATTGCCTGATATCAGGCAGAAGTGTCAACTCGTTCCACTCCATTTCCATCTTCAGTCTGACATTGCCTCCACTCTAACCGATTTCCGTGGGGGAGGGGGATTTTGATTTTGACAACAGCGTTAGTCCCGCCCGTGGCGCTGATTGGCTAATCGTTATTCCCCCCCGGCGCTCATTGGACCGATCATTTTTCAACCGAGAAACAGCTGTTTCATGTCATGATGCCAGACCAGAATCAGTCAACTTGGTGGAGTGGGCGGATTCAAAGGTCTGGATCCAGGCAAAAACAGTGAGGGAGGAGACGAGCTAGTTTTAAAAAATGAAAAAGTACTGAATGGGTGTGTGGATATCGGTTTATATAAGTATGTCTCAAGGAAAATCTCCACATAGCACACGTTAGTGTTGGGCCACGCCATAAGGTGAAACAAAAGAAAACTAATTAAAACAATAGGGCCAGCATCTGCGGCCTAACAAGAAAACCAAAAGCCTAAACTCTAGCCCACCCGCTGGGCTTGATCTCAGACAAGGAAAAGCAGCGCCAAAAATTCCAACTGGCCCTGAAGTTCACACCTAGGTGTGAACTGGCAGGAATTCAAACTCCGGTCTCTCATTGGACGAGACTCGGGCGAGCCCCGGGATCCCCCATGACGTCACGGAGGATATAAATTCCAGGAGCTACCTTTCCGCATCGCTCCCCTTCTTGCGACTCCGTTGCTATACAAGGTGGTACATTTTAACGTTCGAACTGTTCTTTTGTTTAAGCCGAGGCACAGTCTTCAACTCGCTGGACGAGCCCAGACTGTTTAGTGTTCGCCATAACACTATTTGGATCCAGAAGGATTAGATTAGCTGTTTGTGTATCCGGCAATCTAACTCCTTGCGCGCATCTGTATGAGTAACCAGTGCGCGCAGCCGACCTGCAGAAGTGGACTGGAAGAGACTACAGCTGAGGACACTCCTTCCCTCCAAGATAACGTAAGGATACGTTAGTCTACCAAGTCGACTCCTGGCTGAAATCCTTCGCTGCCTACGAGGAAAGCCATCTGACCGTTGCTCCGTGCGAGGAGAAATAACGGTCCCGCCGCGCCGACCCGCCTGGAGAACCCCACCGGCTCAACCCGACGAAAACACACACCAAATCACTCGAGAGTGATTTCCCCAAGTAAGAGGCTTTGGTTCTGGGCAGAGACTAGTATAGGTGTGTTATTTAAGCTTTACTGATCAGAAGCTACTGTTGTGCGTATTGGGAAGCGCATTGGACCACCGTGTCCATATTATGCTGTGAAACCTATCATTAAGCTTGCTGCTTGATTTGATTGTAATGTTTTGAAGCTGAATGTGTGTCATTGCATGTCGCAGGACGTGCAATTGTGTTTATCGCCACGTTGAGAGCCAATATACTGCATTTTACTAGCTCAAAGACCAGTAACCCGGTGTACTACTTCCCAGTTGTACCCCGAGTTTCTGGGCGGTAAAAGGCTGTTATTGGTGCTTTAGACGGCGAGTGCTCCCCTCTATTCATTAAATCATGGATGCAACAGAACTTTCTCAAACTCAACTGCAACAAATCTGAAGTCCTCATCATTGGCCCACACTCCCTCACCCGCTCCGCCCACACCTTCTCGCTCAACATCGACGGCTCCATTGTCACCCCCTCCACCCAGGTCCGCAACCTCGGAATCATCCTTGACCCCACCCTCTCCTTCCTACCTCACGTCAACTAGGTCACAAAAACTGCCTTCTTCCACCTCAGGAACATTGCCCGCCTCCGGCCCTCCCTGTCCTTTGCCGCTGCCGAAACACTTATCCATGCCCTCATAACTTCCAGACTCGACTACTGCAATAGCATCCTCTACGGCTTATCCAAAAAAATCCTCAATAAACTACAATACGTCCAGAACTCTGCTGCCCGCCTGCTTACCTCCACCCACCGCCGAGATCACATCACCCCTGTCCTTCACAACCTCCACTGGCTCCCGGTTAAATACAGGATTGACTTTAAAATACTACTCATCACCTACAAAGCCATAAACAACCTGGCCCCTCCCTACCTCTCCGACCTCGTCCCCCGACACACCCCCACCCGATGCCTCAGGTCTGCGGCCACAACCACCCTAAAGACCACCAGGACCAAGCTCCGGACCTGGGGTGACAGGGCCTTTTCAGTTGCCGCACCCTCCCTCTGGAACGCCCTCCCCAACCACATCCGTCAGGCTAACACCCTACCATCCTTCAAACAGGCCCTCAAAACCCACCTCTTCAAGCTCGCTTTCACCTGCTAACCTCCTTCCCTCTCTCTCCCGTCCGTCCACCTCATGATTCCTCTAGTTTTAACCACCTACTTTTATTCTTGTTTTTACTATTTTCTTATTTTTAAATGCACTTATTAAATGATTTTACCCTGTTTGTGAAGCGTCTTTGAGTACTTAGAAAAGCGCTATACAAGACTAATGTATTATTATTATTATTATTATTCTCTCTCTCTCTCTCTCTCTTTTACTAACACACACACCTGAGGAGTAGAGGGTGTTGGTTTTAGCTGCCTAATTCCAACCCCATCTTGATTCTAAAACTCCTCTTTGTTCAAACTGTGCGGTCACGGCCGCCATCTTGAACTCTCGCGAGACGTCCCACCCACGTGGTCACGTCCGCCATCTTGCTCTCTCTCTTCTTCCTTTTACACACACACACATACAACTCCCTACATGCCATTATACTGTTTATGTCTTTTATGCTTGCTAGTTTAGATCCATAGTTGTAGTTGTGTAATAGTGATTGATTAACTGAAGTGTTATTGATTATTAATTGATATTACTAAAGTAAATAAACACTGTTATACATTGAAAGAGAAGTTGTCTGTGATTTCTTATGCATATGTGTTGTGGTAACTGCTGGTTGTGAGGGCCTGTGTACGAATTCACCCTTCACTGTTCACTCATAAATGTACAGTGGTACTCAAACACTGTCATTTGGGGGTGAACAGCCATTTTGAGACTGAATTAAAGGTATGGTTATTGGTCCCTGATTCCAGGGTGGTGCCCTGTAATATTGACTCCCGTCAGTAATTTTATGAATAATTAATAATTCCATAATTATTAATTATTAATTGCTAATAACCAAACCTGCCCCTATCAAAGCCCAACATTAGTTTCAGGATTGGTTATAAGGTCTGAAATTGGTTATTGCAGGTTTAATGTCATGATTGTGTTTTGTTGGGCACTGCTTTCATATTACTGTTATTGAACTTTATTTATGTCACCCTTATTTAAAAGCAGAGTTTACAGTGTGTTTTGCATGGTGCTGTAGGTCACTGAGCTGAATGTAGCACTAACAATGCCAGGGATGCTGGTTGGACTCCCTCTGTGGTCACCCAACAGTATATGCACACATGGTACTGTAAGGTGATTAAGATAAATAATCTACCAAAATGGCATATGCTATGCTATGATATACTTTACAGAAAGCCATAAAAAAGGAATAGCAAATATATAAAGCAAATATATAAATTAGGAAACTAGGAAATTGGGAAAAATGGTGGTTTAACAATAATTACATCAAATCAAAACATAGAAAGGGTAAAGAGAAAAACATTACACAAAAGTAAGTCAATAAATGTGTGTTTTTTTCCAATTGTTTTAAAAGATGATAGTGAATTTGCTAGCTTAAACCCCTCTGGAAAGCATTCCATAGAGTAGGGGCCCTGATGACAAAAGTGAAATCACCTTTAGTGTTGAGTCTAGACTGAGGGACAGTCAGGCTCATAGGGAACAAAGAGCTCTGCAGTGTCACTTAGGGCAAAAACTAGCCATGCTTTAAATGTGCTCAGTGAAATTTAATATTAATTAATATTTAATATTAATTCTAACTGGTAACCAGTGGGGGGATGCTAAACTTGAGGATATATGATCTCCTCTTAGAAATAGTTAAAATCCTAGCTGGTCAAATTCCAAGATTTTCTTTTGAATAAAATAATAAAAATGCATAATAGCTCTGAAATCCTGATATATACATACTTGCAGGGTTACCCTCAGGAATCCTGACCTGAGAAATATGGACCTTAGTTTGGAGAAATGTGTGAAATAAAAAAAGGATCTTACTTGAGAGTTTCCAGTCTACAGTGTGGACTCCCCAGTCCAGCAGAGAGCAGCTTCACTCCTGAATCCTGTAGGTCGTTGTTACTCAGGTCCAGCTCTCTCAGACTGGAGGACTGGGAGCTGAGAACTGAGGCCAGAGCTTTACAGCTTATCTCTGACAGCTGACAGCCACTCAGCCTGAAGAAAAATTAGTGATGAACACAAACAATAACGTTGAAAATATATATTTTTTTCTCTTCTGTAGAAAAAAATCACATTATATATTTAATATATCCAGTCATATATGAACCTACAAAGATCTATTGGAGGCTTTGACCACAGGCAGCAGCCTCAGAAGAGCCTCCTCTGAAGCAGAGTATTTCTTCAGGTCAAACACGTCCAGCTCTTCTTCTGATGACAGTAACATGAAGGCCAGAGCCGACCACTGAGCAGGGGAGAGTCTGGCTCTGGAGAGACTTCCTGATCTCAGGTACTGTTGGATCTCCTCCACTAGAGAGCGGTCATTCAGCTCATTCAGACAGTGGAACAGATTGATGCTTCTCTTTGGAGAGGGATTCTCCCTGATCTTCTCCTGGATGTACTGCACTGTTTTCTGATTGTTCTGTGAGCTACTTCCTGTCAGGTTCAGCAGGTCTTGTAGGACGGTCTGATTGGTCTGCAGTGAAAGGCCCAGGAGGAAGCGAAGGAATAGGTCCAGGTGTCCATTTGGACTCTGTAAGGCCTTGTCCACAGCACTCTGGTAGAAGCGTGTTAGTTTAGATTTGTCACTTAATAGTGTAGACCACCAGGTTGGTGACTGTGGCTCTGACAGTGGATTGACATCTGTGTTGATGAATGTCAGAAATACATAAACAGCAGCCAGAAACTCCTGAATGCTCAGATGAACAAAGCAGAAGACCTTGTCCTGGTACAGCCCACACTCCTCTTTAAAGATCTGTGTGACCACTCCTGAGTACACTGAGGCTGCTCTGATATCAATGCCACACTCTGTCAGGTCGGCTTCATAGAAGATCAGGTTGCCTTTCTCCAGCTGCTCAAAAGCCAGTTTTCCCAGAGACAGGATCATCTTCCTAGTCTCTGTAGTCCAGAATGGATGTGTCTCAGCTCTCCCATGATACTTGACATTCCCCTGGATGGACTGAACCACCAGGAAGTGGATGTACATCTCAGTCAGGGTCTTGGGCAGGTCTCCTCTCTCATCTGTCCTCAACAGATGCTCCAGAACTGTAGCAGTGATCCAGCAGAAGACTGGGATGTGGCACATGATGTGGAGGCTTCGTGAAGTCTTGATGTGAGAGATTATTCTTCTGGCCAGCTCCTGATCACTGAATCTCTTCCTGAAGTACTCCTCCTTCTGTGGGTCAGTGAAGCCTCTCACCTCTGTCACCACGTCAACGCACTCAGGAGGGATCTGATTGGCTGCTGCAGGTCGTGTGGTTATCCAGAGGCGAGCGGAGGGAAGCAGTTTCCCCTTGATGAGGTTTGTCAGCAGCACATCCACTGAGGTAGACTCTGTAACATCAGTCAGGATCTCGTTGTTCTGGAAGTCTAGAGGAAGTCGACACTCATCCAGACCGTCAAAGATGAACACAACCTGGAACTTGTCAAACCTGCAGATTCCTGTTTCTTTGGTCTCAATAAAGAAGTGATGAAGAAGTTCCACCAAGCTGTACTTTTTCCCTTTCAGCAGATTCAGCTCTCGGAAAGTGAATGGAAATGTGAACTGTATATCCTGGTTGGCTTTGTCTTCAGCCCAGTCCAGAGTGAACTTCTGTGTTAAGACTGTTTTCCCAATGCCAGCCACTCCCTTTGTCATCAATGTTCTGGTTGGTTTATCTCTTCCAGGTAAGGGTTTAAAGATGTCTTCACATTTGATTGTTGTTTCTGGTCTCACTGGTTGCCTGGATGCTGTTTCAATCTGTCTGACCTCATGTTCATCGTTGACCTCTCCACTCCCTCCCTCTGTGATGTAGAGCGCTGTGTAGATCTGATTCAGAAGTGTTGGGTTTCCGGCTTTAGCAATCCCCTCAAACACACACTGAAACTTCTCCTTCAGATTAGATTTGAGGTTATGTTGGCACACTGCATCAAGAGTTTCTGAATGAACAAACAACAAATAACATCAATAAATGGCTGTTACATTAAATGTGAGAAATGCGAATATTTCCTGGTAAATGTGTCCATTTCACAACAACATGGTGTCTATTTAGCTTATTACTGGTGGGTGGAAAAAACGTTTGACTGTGTGTGCAGCTAAATGTGAAAGGCTTTGGGTGTTGTTTTTTTAATGTAAACCACTGTGTTCAGTATTTTACACAAACATTAACAAATTAATAATTTAACCAGATTATCCATGAGAATTATGCTCATTTACCTTCCAATCTGGAATTGAAGAGATCTTGTTTTAGAAATGTCTGTACTTACAGCAGACGTTAGAAATGCAAACATTTCCATTTTCCACCAGCTCCCCTTTCTATCATGTTAAACCTGTTAAAAGCCTCTTACTGCTCTGCAGAGAGTCAGCCAGCTCCTCCTGCTTCATTCTCCTCAGGAAGTACAGTGTCATTTTCAGAAAAGCCTCTCTGCTGCTCCTCCTCTGCTCTTCCTCCTCAGGACCGTCCATCACCTCCTCATCCTCCTCCTGCTCCTCCTGCCTCTCTAAGCAGTCTGGGTAATCTGGACTCAGAACGCTCTTAAACCCTTTCAGCTCGTTCTTCACAAAGGCAACAATGTTCTCCTCAAGCAGCTGGAACAGAGTAATATATGAATTGGCCACAAAATCAAATTAATCTTGCAGAGATTGAAAGCCCACTGATAGCATGGAGATATTATGGCCAGAATGGTTGTTTTTCAGTTTGTAGCTGAAGTAAAAGGTGATGTTGTTACACACCATAAATATGGAGTCCAGATCTGTTTGATGCTCCTGGGCAGACTGACCACTGGGAACCCCTGACCTCTCCTGGTGGCCTCTGGAGAAAACGTTATGTGTTAGGTCATATGTCTCACACACGCATACACAGGTTGTTAAAGGTGTTGTGTTCTGTCATGAGGAACCCTGGATGGGAACACAAGATGAACTCCACTGTAATTGCTGCCCTGATTATTGAATATGGTGTTTTGAAAGAGGAAGGACCAGACCAGTTCTATAGCTGATGACTGTGAATCTGATTACAGCAAACTCATCTGTTTTTATCATCACTTTTATTAAATTGCCTTTGCTCAATTGAGTGGTGTCCATCTTTGAAGTCAATAAGGTCCAACATAGGCTGGTCACTCTTCATGGACACACAGCTGGGTTCAGGGGAGTCTGGTCTATCCTGCTGGATCCTGATAGAAACATAAACATTGAACAAAAAGTTCTGAGATTTGTGTTTGGTAGATTATTTCTCTGTTGTAACAATGCTTCTTGGCAATACATTTTATACAGTTGGAAAGCCTGTTTATTTCCCTTTTAAATGGTGCCTCATTTGTAAGGAACATGCATTTGTGGGATGAGCAGCACAGCTGAGTATGTGGGTTGCGCTCATGTAAAATTTGCCAAATCTTCTCTGCCAATGCCAAACAGCTTATTCTGCTGTTGCTATTGACTCTTGTTTGGTGTTGTTTGGTGGATTGGATGATTGAAGTCTATCAGTAACAAGGAAGAAACAAGACATATTGACAATTTTACAATTTATTCATTTAACAAACAGTCAGGAGCCTCAGTAGCGTGTGGAAGAACCATACACAGCCACAACAGCCTGGCACCTCCTCCTCATGCTGGTCACCAGCCTGGTCACACACTGCTGTGGGATGGCATTCCACTCCTCAACCGGGATTTGTCGCAAGTCAGCCGACGTGGTTGTGTCGGTCACTCTAGCACGAACAGCACGCCCAAGCCGATCCCATAAGTGTTCAATTGGGTTGAGGTCAGGACTGTTGGCAGGCCATTCCATTCTCTCTACTCCCAAATTCTGGAGGTAGTCTCTGATAAACCCCGCTCTGTGGGGGCGAGCGTTGTCATCTTGGAGGATGGAGTTCGGTCCCAGACTGTGGAGATATGGGATCGCCACCGGTTGCGGAATCTCATCTCGATATCTCTCTGCATTGAGATTGCCTCCGATGATGACAAGCCTCATTTTTCCAGTGATGGAGATGCCGCCCCACACCATCACACCGCCTCCACCAAAAGGTGTTACTGTGTCGGTGCAGCAATCAGCATAGCGTTCTCCCCGTCTTCTCCACACTTTGACCCTACGATCCAACTTCCGTAGGCAGAATCTGGACTCATCGCTGAACATAGCGTTCCTCCACATGTTCAGGTTCCAGTGCAGGTGTTGCCGACACCAGCGCAAACGGGCCTGACGGTGAAGGGCAGTCATGGCAGGCCTCCTGGCAGCCCCATGAGCCCGGAGATTGGCTGCAGTCTGTTCCGGATTGTCTGGGCCGAGAGCCGTGTGCCATATCGTCCTGCAAACCTTGACTGCAAATCTGTAGAAGACAGCCTACGGTTCCTAAGTGCTGAAAGGGTGAGGAACCGGTCTTCTTGGGGTGTCGTCTTCTTGGGACGCCCACTTCGCGGTCTGTCTCTGACATCCCCCGTTTCATGGAACTTGGCCTTCAGTTTGGAGATGGTACTATGGCTCACTCCAAATAATGCCGCAACTTGCTTTTGTGGAACACCAGCTTGAAGTCGCCCTATCACACAGGCCTTATCGAGATCAGACAAACGTGGCATGCCGATTCTTGGAGCAGACACCAATTGACCACTGTAGCAGGGCCCATGCTCACAGGTGCTGCCAATCAGGTGCCAATCAGGTACCTGATTGTCAGCACCTGGGGGTACCGGAAGCTCAAAACAAGAGTCAATAGCAACAGCAGAATAAGCTGTTTGGCATTGGCAGAGAAGATTTGACAAATTTTTCATGAGCGCAACCCACATACTCAGCTGTGCTGCTCATCCCACAAATGCATGTTCCTTACAAATGAGGCACCATTTAAAAGGGAAATAAACAGGCTTTCCAACGGTATAAAATGTATTGCCAAGAAGCATTGTTACAACAGAGAAATAATCTACCAAACACAAATTTCCAAACTTTTTGTTCGATGTTTATTATGTAGTATCACGTCCTTATGAAGAAGACAATTTCAGTTTTTTTTATTAATCCTAACATACAGAGAAAATAATGACTTACTTATTTTCAGAAGGATGTTTATCTTTAAATGTTATAGGTGGCTCCATAGACCGGTCACTCTTCATGGACACACAGCTGGGTTCAGGGGAGTCTGGTCTCTCCTGCTGGATCCTGATAGAAACATGAACACAGTGAAGATATCTGTGTTCTTGTATGAAATCTTACTTACTTGGTAATGATAACATGCTAAGACCATAATGACTAACATATTTTCAGAAGGATGTTTATCTTTAAAATGTATAGGTTTGTCCATAGAGTCATCGCTCTTCATGGACACACAGCTGGGTACAGGGGAGTCTGGTCTCTCCTGCTGGATCCTGAGAGAAACATATTATGAACATAGTGAAGGTATCTGTGTCCTTATGAAGAAGGCAATTTCACTTATAATCCTAACATACAGATAAAATAATGACTTACTTTTTTTCAGAAGGATGTTTATCTTTAAATGTTAGAGGCGGCTCCATAGACCAGTCACTCTTCATGGACACACAGCTGGGTACAGGAGAGTCTGGTCTCTCCTGCTGGACTGGGCTTCAACACAACAGAGACAGAGCTTTTACTCTGAATAATGATGCTGAAATGATTTCACTGCTGAGCTCTGAGATGGAGAACAGTCACGAGATCCTCATCTTACCTCTTAGCTTTGGTCTGGCTGTCATGTTCCCCAGACACAGTGGTTTTAGAGGTAGAGACCGCCTCCTCTCTCTCCTCAGACAGACTAGAGCGTACACCTTTACACAAACACACTGGGCTGATGATCCATGACAACAAGGTTTCCATGGCAGGATTTATTATTTCAAGGGCTGTGATTCTGTACCATGTCACATATACAGAGTGTACCTAATACTCAGACCACCTGCCCTTTACATAAAATACATTGATCAGGTTCATCTAGAATGATTTTTAAGTCTTTGGGACAATTGAGACATATGGACTATGCAAAAGAAGGTTGAGTGAGTCAGCATTTTAGTATTGGCAATACTAAAATTAGGCAACATTTTATAGGCTTCCCCAGTGGAGCGTTCAGACTTGGGTGTTAGCCAGTATTATAGACACTTGGGGTGATTATTTGTATTCATCTATGCAGAATACGTACTTTATACAGCAATTTCATAAAGTTTCCACGTGTCTGTCATGCATATTTCAATAATCCGAACATTTCAGTCTCACAGATGATGTAACAAAGCTACATTCCCGATGTATATATTGCTCCACTTCAGTTCACTTCACTTGCTAAGGAGAGATGCTCCAGACATTCAGGTAGTATGGAGAGCGACAACACTGCGGGGGACAGGAGGAACCACTGACTTACAGTATATCTTGGACATGAGTTTAGATCACTGAACCTACGAAAGAGGATTAGGGCCACATTCTGAGTTTAAAGTCAGAATTCTGAGTTTAATGTCAGAATTCTGAGTTTAAAGTCAGAATTCTGAGTTTAAAGTCAGAATTCTGAGAATAAAGTCAGAACTCAAATAAATTATAAATACATTTTTCACATGTGGCCCTAATCCTCTTCCGTACTGAACTGACGAATAACAAATCTACAACTTTATTTAGTCATTAATAATGGTTAATGAGGGGGAAATGCCTAACATTTGCTCCGTTGAAAATAACGGTTAAACCGCTTGATAACACTTGTTGTCTATATTAATTCTAGCCTAGTTGTAGGCTAGGCCTTACTAGGCTAGATGACTGGTATAGGGTATAGGAGGCAAACTAACATTAATCCTTACAGCCTACTTTATACTCGATAACGTACCTATTTGTTGATGTGTTTGTAGACGTTTGCAAATTTCCAAGGTTTCTAATCTTTTTCTGTTGCTATCGCGTAGTCATGGTTAGATGACAGTCGTTGATTTTAGCTCTAGGTGCGGCCCAAGGAGGTTCTATATTAACGGGTTCTATATTAACGGTGCGGCAGGGGAAAACGCCACTGTCTGCGACAATGTTTTTGGTTAGTGGTCCGTTTATGCTCTACTAGTTAAGATGTACATTAGTCTCATGGTGCAACTAAACAAAGACACAGCCTAGTGTTAAACTAACTAGTTTCAACGTAACAGTGTAGACTTTACACCCTAACTTACGATAGAGCTTACGTTCAGCTGGTGCAACTGGCAGTTTAACAAAGCTATTCATCAAGTAATAGTGATTGAGACAACAAACACAGTTCCCTCAGGATTCCACTAGTGTTGCCAAGCAACACATAAACTGTTCCCGACTAGCTACTTTGAGGTTTGCAAAGTCAAATTGAGCTTACTTTCTTCCCCATCGTCCACCTCTGACGACCGTTCATAATTAAGGTCAAATGTATCCATATTTGCGCTGATCGCTACCAGGTGCGATTGAACTTAGGGTTTTGTGTAGCCTAATCAAGGTTATAGTAGAACACATCGGAGTGATACATATATTAAAAGGTCCCAGTGCTGATGTACAGTATAACGGCACTGGCACTTTTTACTATATGTATCACTCCGCTGCACAGGTGTGCTACCGTTAACTGTAGGAGCATGGCTGTGATTCGGCCGTAGGCACGAGACCGCAGGCTAACCTGCACTGATTTTGGTTACCACTAAAACTAAGGTAAAACCTGCTTAGACAATGTTATTTTTTTTCCTCAATGTCAGACAATGTTGAAAATGATCTGTAGAATGAATTCTAATGAATATTTAGATCTGCAAACATCGAAAGCACATTTGGAAGTAGGCCTACTTTAGCAGCATCGTCTCATCCCAGTTATGCAACACAATGTAGGGCCCTATTCATTTCCATAATGGTCCATGGTAGAGTCGTTACCTGGTGAGCTCACATCCAGATCACATCAGAGATTTTCAGCTTCATCTGTAGAGGAAATGTTGACAGAGGACGCTGCGTCCTGGGTGTCTGTGAACATTTGAGCCGAGGGTGCGCTCACGTCCTCATAACTTAAGTATTTTAGTGCAGAAAAATCAGTATGTCATCAAACCATTCTAACCTGTAGACCAGCCACAAACCGTCTGTGGCAGAGAAATCCCAGATCAGTTGATGTAGTTCTTCTATGTGTCCACTAGATGGCGCACATTGAGCAAGGGAAAAGTGAATGACTGCTAGGTGAAAGTCACTGCTAGGTGTTCTGTCTAGTAGAATAAGTAAAGGCAGTGCGAATAAATCCTGCTTTTGCTGATTTTTATCATCCTAAATGACAAGCAGTTTGAGTCTGAATTAAACTAGCCTACTATGAGAGGGGTGGGGGGTATGAGCATTGTGATCCACTGTCTACTGTACATCTAAGATCTACATAAATGATCTGTCTGAAAGGACCTACTGAAGAACTACTACTAAAAATCATAGTAACTTCAATAAAAATAAACTATTTTGTAACACATTGACTTAGTTAAAATGTGCTTTACAGTCAATAAAAAAACCCATCAAAATTAAGATATTTAAATCCCAAAGCATGAATTAAAAACAGGCTTACAGAGGTTTAAACCTGTACGCCTTCAATACAATAGACAATTACATAAGATGCATACAAGCATAAGTTGTCTCTAAAGATATCACAGGAATTCTGGGCAAAAGGTCCCCAACTGCAGGTCTAAATGCTGCAACCTTTGAAAGCCAGTGACTTATAGCTGGCTGGCGTTTTGAGGCGTTGGCTCCACCACCCAATATTTCACTACAAGGGTTCCAGAGCTCTTTAACAGCAATCACGTGTTATAAATTCAAATATGCCTAGGTTTCATTGCAACTCAAATTGCCATAAATCAGTGCTCAAGAATAAGAATAAACACGACAATTTTTTGAAACAGCTTCCCATCAAAGGGTTTTCTAAACTGAAAACCAAATTGTGTGCTTTTACACCATCCTGACAGTCTACGGCATTGTCACTCAAAATAAAACAAAATAAACATTACATTACATATAGGGCAAAGTAACCATGATTGTGCTCAGAATTGTTGCAATTTATTGAAGCGTTTACATTATCACAGAACAATCACACCTTGTTACCCACATAAGACAATTTAACTTAATTTATCTTAGCAGATAATCAACATTAACACTGAAAAAAAAAAAAAAAAAAAAAACATTGGCCAGTGGATGAAGACAGAAGTTGCAGTGACTTCCAGCCAGTTATCCAGGACCAGGGTGGATCGCCCCTCCGAACACACTGGAAACAGAGCACAGTGTTACCATCAGGCAGCATGTGCAAAACGGCCAAAAAAAAAATTTAAAAATAAAAAACCCTTCAAATTTAAGTTTTACTAAGATCTTTCTATTACAAGTAGAGTGTTTCAGATCTTTAGTCAGGCCCTGGTAGATGGTTTCTACTGAACCTGTGCCAAAAGTCCTGCAATTGTTCTCCCAACACAATGAGTCCACAACAGAGACGAGGCCTCTGCCATGGCAGTACAGGATTGGGTTTACAAACAGTTCCTACACACTGCATATACTGTACATCACTTGTATCTAAATTGATGATATACCACTCCATACATACCCATGTCAGTTGTAGTTGGTTGCAGGTGTTGACTATAGGCTCTTGATGAGATGCTTTACTTGTTTTTGTAATGCGTTCTCAGTGTTGCAATACATGGTTATTTTTCAAAACTATTGAACGTTTCAAGACTGCATGGTTAACTGCCCCTTTACTTCATCACAGACTAGGGGCAAGCTTGTGAATTTAGTGGATGAGATGTTGTGGTCCAAGTACACATCCAGCATTGGTTTATGAATTTAGGCAGGTTCTGGGACCAAACTATTTACTATTGATCCTTCTGGAAGTGTCATTCATTGACAAATCTGTAGAGGAGCCCACTTGATAACCTCTGACATACCTGCATACCCCACTCTTACTGATAAATGCCGTTCAAAGCTTCAGTTAAATTTTCCTTGGAGAAGATTCTTCCTTCAAGTAATTACAGAAATCTGGGCAATTGTGACAGTGACACAGAAGTCAATTTCTACACCCAAGTAAAGCAAATCTCATCCAGACCCTATGGCAAACACTACAGGCTCTTTGGGGGCTGGTTCATCACCCCCACCTCCCCTCCTCAGGCAGTGGGTCCACATCGCTCCTGTAGGGAAATGAGGAGACATCAGGTAAATCAACACTACACCTACTGATGACAAGCACTAGTATAGAGTACTATGCTCAGGTGTTTAAGGCTCACCATGGTTTTTTGTCAGCATGATGTGTTATATATACAATCATCACAGCACATAAGACAGTATCATGGGGAGGGGGGGGGGATTGCCTCTCCCAGACTCACCTTGAGTGGACCTTCAGTGTGGTTGTCAAACCCATAGTGAGTTGGTCATCAGAAGCTTCGCCTGGAACACAATGAGACAAAGTTACTGTGGTTTGCTTTCTACACAGTACCAGGCTAAAGCTTAGTTTACAACGCAAGCCGTCACTCAATTCTGAATTGCTGCTCTTTTTTGAATTATTCTAGGATGCAACTTATCCAACACCATAACATCTAGGGTGGCTCACTGAAAGCCAAGTGTGAGTGTTAGGGCTGAACGATTTTGAAAAAACATCTAATTGTGATTATTTTTGACTGATATTGCAATTGCGATATGATTTGCGATATTAGAGGGAATGATAATCTTTACATCATTATTCTCATTTTCACTGAAGAAAATATTAAAATGATTATGGTGTGATTTTGCAGGGATCTCTATCAAACAAAGATGTTTTCTTAAGTCTGTAGAATATGATGTGTAGGCCAGGACATCTCTGCAGTACGACAATTTCATTTAAAATGGTATTTTGACACATTTCGCCTTTAACAAATATTGCGCCTCCTGCGATTTGAAAATTGCAGTAGGCCATATTGCAATTGATAAAATTTTGATTAATTGTTCAGCCCTAGTCAGTGTTAGTATGGGAGTGTGCGGCCCTGCACTAGGCCTGCCCTGCTAGGTTGATCAGGACAGTCCACTCTCACTGGGCCGAGCTCCGCAGCTGCTCAGTAGCGGCAGACTCTAGAACAGAGCCTGCAGAACCGAACGCACATACAGAGCCTTCCTCTACCAGCACTGTAACACTGAGCCAGACACACACCGCCTGGACAGCTGACTTAGAGCTGGGAACCATTCTGGCGCAAATACTAAATATTAGGCATGAGTGTGTTTGTGTGCAGTATGGTAGCACTTGGAAGCTTCAAACTTATCAGCCGAACCCCAACATAGTTGGAAGGTTGAGGACTAAACATGGCAACCACCAAATGGCCAAACAATGTTCATATGAGAGCACATCTATTACCTTTTGTCCAAAGACAAGGCAGGAGGTTGTCATCTCAATCCCATAGTTGCTGCTTTGCCATGAGGCTTGTTCCAAAGGGAGACCAGCATTTCTGTTAGGGGCATAAAAATTACATCAATACAAACTGATGAGGGCCAAGCTGGAACAATATGAAGGATAGTGAGCTGATGCAAATCTAAAGGTTGGGGGACATGTAGACTTCCAATTTTGTCAACTGTTATTGAACTACCTCCAAGGTAGAATAAAAGGCATCTATAGCATATACTTCGTAAATCTATCTCTATGTGCATTCAATTTTCAAGTACCATTACAACCGTTCCTGTGTCCACAGACTTAAAATTATTAACAAAATGCAGGACTCAATCATTTAGATGTTAAGGACAATGTTCATACACTATTCATCATTGACGGCCGCTGTAATTAGGCCATGCTGTCAAGTAGTAATGGCTGCTACCAGCTATCTGTTCGATAGCACCATGTATCCGCCATATTTCATCGCCAGTTTTGAGATCTAGTAACAGTGGTTCTCAACGTGGGGTCCGGGGACCACCAGGGGTCCTTGTGGGTGTTCCAGGGGGTCCCCAGCAAATTGATGAGTTGTTAAACCTCATTTACAAGAAGTTAACACTATTAGAGAATGTAGAAGAATGACTATTTTGAAATAATCAAATTTGGGCTTGAGACAAATTGGGGTCCGTGGCCCTAATTTGGACTAAATTAGGGATCCTTGATATGAAAAAGGTTGAGAATCACTGTAGTAACACACTGCTGCTAGCTCAAGAAGCTAGGTTAACGCTAACCTAACCCGAATGGGGGGAGGGGAGTAGAGAGCAGTGTTAACAAACTCCGAAATTTGACATTTTGTTAAAATTACGTTCTGCTTGGTGGATAACTTCTATGCCGAATTTACGAGCAGACCCTGGCGATTCGTTACAAGTCTTTAGTTGTGTTACACTAAATAGTTGTTGCCGATAAACGAGGCAAAATCGAATTGCCACGTTTTGGAACAGACTCTGGATAACGTTACTCTTCATAAAAGAGGGAACGGAATGTATTAAGGCCAACCGTGTGTTAGGTTAGTTAGTGATGTTTCTCACATTTGGTAATATTTCATGCAATGACATATTCATTCGCGCTGTAAAATAAACATTTCATTTAACCAACTGCTGAAATTCTTACCCAGTTTCGCGAGCTCACAGTTAGACGACCACATTTCCAAGTACATTTCTGCAGACAGAGGAAGAACGGAAGTCCCGCGCGGGTTTATAGAACACATCTACCGCGGTGCATTGTGGGAAGGAAGATTTACCAAAGATGGTCCTACGAGCAGACCTACCACTATGTGCCCATTCAATGGTTTGAAAACACTGGATTATGAGCGCCCCCTGGATTTGAAATTTTGGAACGAGACTCCCTTTGTACAGTGACTTCCACGAGCACTTGCTGCCTTTCCTTAACCTAGCCTACTTCGTTTTTTTCCCGGAATACTATCTCACCATTGACTGTAAAAAAAATATCTTCACTATACCCATGTATTTACATAACTAATATCTCTCTCAGTGCGGGTTTGTTCATTCTTCTAAGTCTGGGAAAAGGTGCATTGATGTCTGTATGTGTGTAACAGATGACTTTTATGTTGAGATTTGTTTTACAAGAAACACACTGAATACCTCCGTTGCTCCATTTTCTTCTTTTAAAGTTTATCCAGCTGAGCAGTGTCTGAGCAATGTCAAGGCAACCAAATATCACTGCTGATCATCTGTTGAGATGGACATGGATCCCAACTCTGTTCATTCAGCAGTAGTGGGCCATCACAAAAAGGAAAAAATAGCACCACTGATCTAGAAGAACATAAACATAAAAGAATACACAAGAAGCCGTCACCAGTTTGGGTTGATGGTCCTTCATTGCACTTTATTAAATACAGCTAGTTATATAATGGTTTACATAGGCTATTTGTTTTACATCCACATTGTATATCCTAATGTCTTCATATCTTCAGACATTTCAGGAAACCACAATAAATCCTTGACCAGGACGGGTTTTGAAATCCAATACCTTTTGTCTAAAAAAAAAAAAAAAAAGCTGAAGCAAAATTTTTTAAGCCTCTATTTTTAGCTATTAATATTTTGTTTGTGATATCTGTAAGTATTGGGAAATTGAACAATTTCAGGGGTACAACACTTTTTTTTTCTTATACTGCAGTATATGTTTAACCTCAATAGATAAAATAAGAATTCTTTAAGGAGAAATCAACCCAAATAAAAAGACTCTCTAACCAAAGGTATAAGGGATGGGATGTATTTTAATAGATTTCATTGTCAATCTCATTCTAAGCTTTTCTGCTTATTTCTTGCTTTTCATTTCATTTGTGTGAAGTCATGTGTCAATACGATATAACTTCTTTCAACAAGATGCAACTTCCTTCCGTTAGTTGCCTCCTTCCCATCAGAACCAATGCAAACTAGATGTAGTCATATCTTGTCTCATCTGTTTGACTGCCTTTTGTACAATCACAAGCGAAAATATACCTGCCAATACATTCTTCACGCAACACCTAATGTACACACTGAGCTTCTGACCAGGCCAAAGTTATAATATTCAAGTTTCAACTGTCCTTGAGAATCATGATCTAAATGTAGAGGTAACATCATTAAAATATACATTCTCAAAGCTAGTGCCTAACCAATAAGTAACGTAAAGTAAAAAATGTGTGTTTTGGAGGATTAGGTTTGCAGCAGTGCCTTGAGGTTGGAACGAAGACTAAAATAACTCTGTTTGACTTTGATTGAGCTCTTCCTTGAACAATTACTCTGAAATCTCACAAGGAAACATCTTACAATAGTTCTGTACTGTATGTCCAGAACATTACACATTCACACAAGAAACCATCTGACAGAAAAAGGTTCTCTCTCTCTCTCTGAGGAGTCAGATGTAAGCCACTGATGATGACAAGAGCTGTATCATCTGCATACTGTTGGAGTAAATGTTTTTGAAAGCATTTTATCTGTTGGGTGCCCATTCATCATTTGGTCTGCTGTAGTCAGAATGTCATGACAGCTGGTGGTCCCGCAGTGAAGTAGTTGGCTGGTGGTACAGAGCTGGCTAGTCACATGGTACCATGGTTCCCCATGTTAACCCCCCGTCCAACTTCATTCTATTGTTGATTACGGCCGATCTGGATCAAACAGGCTGTGGTGAAGCAATGCTCCATTACGTGATTGCCATCATCAATGGTTGTGAATGTTTCAACCTCTGTGTTGAAACCTACATCAAGCCAGTTAATTTCTTTTTCCAAAACTACAATCCTTGAGTTCCAAGAAACACGCCAAGGGGAGCAAAGAGAAGACAAAATTAGGGATCAATGTGAAAAAAACACTATGTCAATGTCAACTATGCCAAACAGAATGCAGCATGCACCTGAAGATAAAGACCAAGAAGTAATATTAGTAGCATACATTTTTTTTTACATGCATACAGTTGACAGTGATGCCTGATAATTCTGGTTGTTTTCAACCTGGGCCTTGTATAGAAGAGGATTAGGGCCACATGTGAAAAATGTATTTAAATTCTGAGATTAATCTCAGAGTTCTGAGAATAAAGTCAGAATTCTGAGTTTAAAGTCAGAATTCTGACTTGGAATTCAGAATTCTGACCTGGGACCTGCCTACATCCTTCCTAAATGCCGCACTCAGTGCCACCCTTGCTTGCGTGCCCCACCTCGGCCACCCCAGTCAAAATGGCCTGGACACGCCACTGTTTACCATGTGACTAGCCAGCTCTATGGGTAATAGTCAGCCAGTGGTGGTGCAGTATGGATATTGTAATCAGAGGCTCATGACAGCTGGGATGGAGGAAGTGTAATTTGCAGAGTGCACCACCCTGAAACCAAAAAACACAGCAGAGACAGGATTTAGATAAGAGGAATGTGCAATAAAGGTTAAGTCAGCAGAGAGAAGGTCAGAACCCAAAGCTAGCTCAAAATCTGATGTTTTTTGCTCCTGTGTAAATCTAGTCTATCAATATGACTTTGAAATTGCTTTTGTTGGAATAGAGGCTTTGAAGATAGGTCACAAATCTCCTAACAACCACGTATGCCGTTGGCATGAAGGTCCATTGGAGATTTGGCTAAATACATAACAACCAGGCTAGAAAAACAGAGCTAGCTGAAAAAGCTTGTTGTGGTGTGGCTGTAGATCCATTCAGTAACATTCTAAGTAAAAGTGAATAGTGCGATAAGGTGGATTTGTCTCCTAATGTAGGTTACTGTGACACTTGCCTTTAGCCCTAGTCTCTACTCCAAAATACTCTGAGCTGTAGCTTGAGAAGAGTCAGCTAGCCTTAGCCCCATGGACTTGAGATAGCGCTGTTGAGTATTGACTTGTACATCTGGAGTCTCACCTTGGGCTGCTGTTTTCCCTCTAGCAAAACTTGATGAGACGGCGTGCTGCAGAAAGCGTCTGCAAATTCCATGACACGATGCCTTACTCTGTGGCCATACACATACGTATATCCAAAATGTAAGCACCTGAAAGTGTGATTTTGTTTAGTAACCTTTGAAAGTCTCCACAAAATTCCAGATTAGGCCCATCTGCGCATGCATGACTCTCCTCAAGCCACACACAGAAAATGTAAGCCTACAGCCAAGTAACTTTTTATTTACATGTGATGAAACTTTTCAAAGTACATTAGAAGTACTGGCAGTCTCTCTGGCCAGTGGGCCTTTCGCAGGACTTTCAAAGGTTACTTTTAAACAAAACTGTGCTTTTGGGTAAGTTAGTTTTTGGATATATCAGTGTTGCGTATGTCCACGGAGTAAGGCATCATGTTAGAATTGGAATTCGAGCAGCCGCTTTCTGCTGCATGGCATCTCATCGAGTTTTGCTACCGGGAAAAAAGCAGACCACATTGGGACTCGAGAAGTAAGTCAATACTCAACAGCGCCATCTTGTGTCCATGGGGCTATGTTAACCTGAACAAACTGTTGACCTACAGTGTTGGTTTCTGGCTCTGCTGGCAAGCTAACTAGCCAGCACACTAAGCCAGTGGTTCTCAACCTTTTTCATATCAAGGACCCTAATTTAGTCCATATCAGGGCCACGGAGCCCCATTTGATGAGATTTTGTCTCTCAGACCCAAATTTGCAAATATTTTTGTTGTTGGATATACATTTTGTCCAGAATTCCATGACTATCTGTATTGTAGGTAGAGAGATAACAGTGAAACTATGATCAAAACAGTCATTCTTCTACATTCTCCAATTGTGTTAACTTTTTGTAAATGAAACAAACAATTCATCAATTTTCTGGGGACCCCCTGGAACCCCCTCAAGGACCCCTGGTGGTCCCCGGACCCCACATTGGGAACCACTGCGCTAAGCAACCAATCTTAATATTGACTTACGGTTATAGCCACTACTAATGCTAGCTTCTACTTGATACATTAGCTACTGTGCTAATTAGATATTTACAACAAGATAGCGATGGTTAGCTGACCAAATACTCACTAGTTAAACAGCTGACCTTGTTTAACACAAAATCATGATGAAGTTACCAGTCTAAAACAGCACAGAAACCAATCATGTCTATTCAGTTGTGAGTTTCGAAATGCAAAAAGGTGAGGACCTCCAATATGGCAACCAGAGGGTGCGTTACAAGAGAGGGCAAGAAGAAAGTGAGGATAAGAGAGAAGGGGATGAAACCTGTTAACATTGAGGTTGATGATGCTTTTGATAGGTGTGCTCTTAGGACCAGGAGCTGGACGGAAGACCCGAGCCTCTTGCTTGGTTGGCTTGGAACGCCGAGCAACGTATGGATCAGCAGAATGGGAGGGATAAACGTCAAATGTCCCTGCTTTCATTCCCCCAATCTGACACAAGGCACATAACACATAAACATACATATACATGAGTCATCATCAGGGTTTTCATTAGTTTGGAATAGGGCTGGGCAATATGGACAAAATCAAATATCACAATATTTTTGACCAAATACCTCAATATCGATATTGCGACAATATTGTAGGGATGACAATTTGTGCTTTAACAAAAATATTTACACAATGAGATTTTTGATAAATAATCATCAGTAGTGTGGACATAATGACTAAGTGGGTAAAGGCAAATAATAGAACAGCTAGAACAGTCTGGTAAGTTCAGAAAATTCCATCACTTTACTGTAATGCAGCCTTTAAAACCAGGAAAAGACAACACTTATGCCATATCACGATATTACGATATCCAAAATCTAAGACAATATCTAGTGTCATATCACGATATCGATATAATATCGATATATTTCCCAGCCCTAGTTTGGAATTGGGAGAGCCATGAAACAGTTTGGGAGTCGGAATACATATGTAAGGCAGTTGCCTAAACCAAACCGCTAGGTGGTGCTCTTGTCTTATGTTTTTCTTTTGTACTGTGCAGTACGCTGTGATTCTCAATTAAGTTCCTTGCAGGACACCGTAGTTCTCAAATCTGTTTTTTACTATCCTGCAAGGTAAGCAGTGTTAAATGGCAGAATAAAATATTGAATATCAGAGCTAAAATAACCCACCCACTTTATTTGTTCATACCGTTTTGTTGTTGAATGTGTTTGGTTAGATATGGATGCCGGTGCGAGCAGCTGATTGATTTATCAATGCCGAAAAAATTGTAATTGTGTATTATTATATCTAGAAGGCTGTATATGATTTTATTTTAATGGAAGAACTACTGAAAGAAGCATCTTATTTTGCAAGTAACCTGCAAGTTCTAAAAATCCGTTTTTTACTACAAGGTTGCCGTACCTGATGACTGATACAGAAGAGTCCATGACAAGAAAATAAAATTAGAACCGCGACTCTGTTTCTCTCCTGCAAGACACTCATCCATCACCACACAACGCAGAAACTAACTCCAACCGGGTGTGTGGGAGAGGTGCCTGCCGACTAGGGGGCACAGAGCTAGACTCTTTGGGTTACACATACATACATAGATACATAAAGACTTTTAATCTTCCAAAAGTCCAAAAACTATATTGGACCCATATCGGTCTAACCCTCATACATTCATACATACATAACTAGAGAGATAGTCACCTGTTTACTGGGGGAGGAAGGTTTGAAGGGGACTGGGAATTGTTTCTGTGTTGGCGGAAGTGGCTTCTGTGCTGGTGGGAGTGGCTTGTCACTACGGTATGGGTTGCCATGGAAAAAGTCTCTGGGGTGGAGGTTGAGCTTGAAGGGACCACCCTTTAGCTTGGAGCGGTGGGTCACTACTTCCCTCTGTGACACACACACACACACACACACACACACACACACACACACACACAGAGTTTCAGAGTTTTTTGCAATCAATATGAGGGCTCACTGCACACACGTTAGCATCTTGTGCCCTTCATGTAGGAAATTGTGTCCATCCGATGTGGTCCTGGTTGTAGAAGCCTGACGTCAAGCGTCAGCTGTTGGAGGTCATAACTACCTTCAGCCAAACATACTTTAATATACTGTATATGGACAGTTCCTGCCCAGTTGCTGAATGGAGATGCTGCTGTCTCTTTCATATTTAGGAACACTGACGAATATAACATGGAGTGTGAAACTTTGTTCCAAGGACACTGTTATATATTATATTATATTGTTTCAAATTATTGTCAAAGTTGTATGGGCGCTGTTGGCCCCCCACTTGCATTGGTTGACATAAATAACAGTTCTGCAGCTGCGTGATTGGGGGATTTTCTTTATGATATGCACACAAAGGTGCGTCGATTGGCCATGGTCTTACCATGTTGGTGCTGCTATCTTTAGCATTACGGATTTTCCCATTCAAAACTGATGGAGTGCCCTGGCTCTTCAATATAATACTGCCTCTGACAAAACAACACAACTAAAGAGAAATTACAGATAACTCTCCTGTGGCTTTAAGCGTTACCTTAAGTTGTTCCTTGGCTCTCTCATAGGGGTCTGAGGCATACAGCTCCATTTTGGACAGCGTTACATTGGGAAAGCTGCAGGAAATAACATGTTACTTCCTTCAGCTAAAGCATTATGACATTTCCTGACTGTCACTATCATGAGTTAGCAATAGTATCTTTGAGATAGTTATAAATATGATTGAGTAATATTTAATCATGACTAGTAACAATGAAATTACTTACTAGTGACGATAAAATAAGCATTAATTCCTATTTTTTAAATATAAATATTCTAGGCAATGAACGGTGAAGTCCCTTTTCAGTGACGTCACCAACAATCTCAAATATTTCAAACAAATCTATCAAACAAATGTCAAGATGAGAGTAATAACTGATTTTTGTCAACTAAAATGTGCACTCTTGTGTATTCCAACACTGATTCCTCTGCTTGTACACAATAGCTTCATTCTGACTGGGATTGTGACTGGTGGAGAACTGGTGGAGAAATCACACATTCATTTTGAAAATTTCCAGAAAAACGTAGAGATTTGGATAGTCATTGGAGGGAGAATTAAAGTCAAAGAACATCTTCAACCTGGGAGGCTGTGATCTTCCAGCAGTCATAAGATCATTTTAAAAAAACCTCACAGTTTCACACTGTCAGAATATAAGGTACAAAAGAAAATAAGCGACAAAAGGTACAACTCTGTACCTTATTTTCTGACAGTACAGGCTGTAATCATTCTAGCGAAAAGCCTGAAAATGGAAAGTAGAAAAAAAAAGTGAAAAACATGCTTGTTGAGTGGTAGTGAACCACTGCTGTAAGAGTGCTTGCCATAGACCTGTAACCACTGCCTTTCTTGGGAGGGGACGTGACGATGTTGCGTCCCGAGGATGCCTTGGTTTTCCGGGGGATCGTCAAGGTGCTCATGGCCTCGACCGGCCCGGATAGAGTCCCATAGTAACTACCTGAACCAGAACTGAAGAGAGGTAGAGACCAACAGAGAGAAAGACAAGTATAGAGAGGAACGAAGAGAGAGTATGTCTATACAATACATGTACATGCATATGGGGCTAAAGTACCACATGGTTTCTTGGTTCCGTCACAAGAAAGTATAGACGAGGCTTTGACCGATAGGGGTTTGTGAAGGCCAATACTGATTTTTGGAGTGAAGTTGCCAATACTTTGTGCCAATATTCAATATATTTAAATACAACATTTTCATGCCAAAAAACAAGCATTCAGTGTTTCCCTCAGATTTATATTCTTGTCAGGATGGAAAGCCTCTGAAACAACATTTAGACCATCATGACACACTAAAACTCCTTACTGAAAATCATTCTAATGAGATTTTAATTATAGCAAAAGCTCAAACACCCCACTGCTACTGTATCCATAGTCTAAGTCAATCCAGATCATGTCAATGTACTGACATTCCTTCATTGCAATGGCTAGAAAAGCATGTCTCTGAAACACTGGCACACTAGTGTAGTGGGATTACTAAATTCAGATTCACTCCACATTCCGGATTCATATGTTTCTAATGTTTTTTCAGTGGGAAATCAGTGAAATGATATATTGTATGTTTACAGCTTGGTACACAACAGTAAGACAGAGCTGGGCTGTAGCTTGCTCTTTAAGGTAGTTTCCAAGAGTGTTCAAAATGGCCGCCATGTGAATAAGGTCAGTAGACCCTTTTCACAGCAGCCATTTTGACGTGTCATAGCAGGGTAAACACAGGTGTAACTAATAACATTAATGATGGTTCCATTCCATTTAGGTGTTACAGTGCCAGGGCCCTGGTATTGTGCACTCTGGCTAATTGGAATGGCCGTAGAACACCTAAATGGAATGGAACCATAATTAATGTTATGAGTTACACCTGTGTTTACCTGCTATGACACATCAAAATGGCTGCCGTGAAAAAGGTCCATTGCAACAAAATTATCACAATCTGAATCTCTGTCATGTGATCAATGAAACCCTTTTGAGTTATTTCATATATTATATCATATTGGGCTAACGCTAGTATAGTCTGTTGTGCATTGTTCTTGTGTGTTCATTACGGTTCATGCGTATGTCTGTGTGTTCTCTCTGGTGTGTGTGTGTGTGTGTGTGTGTGTGTGTTCCCTCACGACTTCTTGGTTCCATTGCAGGGTACGAAGGCCTTGCCCATGTTCTTCTTGGCCTGTTGGATGCGGTTCTGCCGGGCCAGTCTCAGCGGGTCGCTCAGCGCCTCGCGTTCGAAGATCCGTCTGAACGTGGGGTCAAACAAGCCGCTCTGCAGGGCGCACCCCTGTTTAGCCACGCCCGCCTGCATCTGACGGCTACGATGGGCCGACTCATTGAACGGACCTGGATTTGAAAGGGGAAGTTCACTTACTTAAATCATTTCAAACAATATTTCCAATTCAGGAGGTGGGACAAACTTTCTAATCTTGTTTCTGGCTATGGGACACAACAGCAATGTTCACAAACCAAGTATCGATTAAATTTTTCTAGCATGGTCTAGGCAGTCTTAGGGCGTTTTCACACCTGCACTTTTAGTCCGGTTAAACCGGACTGTGGTTCGTTTTCCCCCTTGGTGTGATTCGTTTGGGCAGGTGTGAACACAGTAATCGCACTCGAGTGTGGACCAAAACAACCGCACCAAGACCTTTCAGAGGAGGTGGTCTCGGTCCGGTCCCAAACGAACTCTGGAGCGGTTCGTTTGTGGTGGGAACGTGATCCGACCTCGATCCGACCCAACTACCAGGTGTACTCAATTTACTCCGCAAGTTTGAGCTAAACGGCTCCTGTAGCCAGGTACAGCAGGTAGAGCAGGTATAGCGGGTATAGCAGGTAGAGCAGGTATAGCCGCTATAGCATTTTCAAGACGTTTCCTCGAAGTGCATTCGGCATTCTGCTGGTACAGTTTTGCCTGGTATATAATTGCAACAGTTATGAGCAAATGCCAACTCTGTTGCTCCATGTTGCATAGCAATGTGCACTAGTCCAGAACACAGGACCGTCTTCCTGTATTTACTTTCTTGCTCCCGCCCCAGACACATCTGACCAATAAGGAGTGAACGTTCTCACGTGGTTTGTATCGATGCATTTTGGTTCGCTTGGATTTTTCTCTGTGTGAAAAGAAACCGAACCAAGGGGAAAACACTCCAAGTTTACAAACTCATCAACTGATTCGGACCAGAGCAAACGAATTATAGGTGTGAAAACGCCCTTAGAAAGTTCTTGCTTACGAACTGGAGACCGGTTTCGTAAGAGCAATCTAGATGGATTTACACAGGGACAGAAAATTGCTTAAAGGTGCAATATTTCATTTTTACTGTCACATAGCGCAAAATGAATGTATATATATCGACGGACAATCTTCTTGCCGATGGCCTCATTTGTTTCTCCGTTTGCTCTCAAAATGAATGTAGTAATGATTGATGTTAAAATGATACACGGCACACCTTCAAATGCACCTTCAAGCTGCATTTACACACAAACAGAAAGTCACATTTAACTCTATGGGGAACAGGCCAGACAGTTTTATGTCACATTTATGTCATAACAGAAGATGTGAAAGAATGGGAAGTCTCACTGCTACAACTTGGAAGCATTCACAGGTTTAACTCGTTGGAACGCCCACATTCGTAATTTTTAGGAACAAATTTTGAATCGACCATAAGAGAACTGCAGCAGACATTAGGCTACTCGTTTTTCATTAGTCATCATTCAGTACGGTTGATTGTATTAGTGTGAATGTAACTGGTAATTTTGATTTTTATTACCTTGGACTGCCAACATTGGTGGATTCCCAGCTTTCTTTAGCACCGTGTTCACACACTAACAATTTGTGACATTAAATGAGTCACACTTAGGATTGCCATTGTAACTTAAGAATAGCTCACCCAAAAATTAAAGTTCTGTCATCATCTACTCACCCTCATGCCAAATGAAACACAGGTGAAATTTGTTAGTCCATATAACACACAGGGAGGTTGCCAGCACAACTTGGTAGCAGCCTTCTCCAAAACAACTGAAGTCAATGGGGACCAGTTCTTTAGAGTTCCAAAACAAACAGCCAAACAATCACACTGTGAATAGAAAGACCAATACACCATTATTTGTTGCAAATCAATCAGCTGTAGTTTTTGAAGATTTGCACTAAATGATGGTGTAAATATACTGTAGGTCTTTTTGGAACTCTGAAGAACTGGTCCCCACTGACTTCAGTTGTTTTGGAGAAGGCTGCTATGGAGTTGTGCTGGCAACCTCCCTGTGTGTTATATGGACAAACTTCACCTGTGTTTCAACTGGCATGAGGGTGAGTAGATGATGACAGAACTTTAATTTTTGGGTGAACTATTCCTTTAACAGTAGCTGGAGGAGTGTACTTTACAGCAAGACAGGTGAGCAGGCAGGCAGATCGGCCTATTTAGTGTACTTACGGTAGGTGGCTGGGATGTACTTGTCTCCTATGGAGATGTAGCCCATCTCTTTAAAGACACCTAGACGGTCCATGTCACTCTTCCCCTCTCCTGCTGGCATCTTCACTCACATACACACACACCTGAGGATAGACTGCAGTAGCCAGAAGACAGCAACAAAGTGGAAGCTAAATATGAACACGTAAGTCTAGATCAGGGGTTCCCAACACTTTTTCACGTCAATGACCCCCCAGTTAGATCCACATTAGAATCCACACGGACCTCCATTTCATGAAATTCCATCCCAAGGAAGGAATTGAAAAGATTTTAGTATTTAGATCACCTGGTAACGATTTATATATTAAAATAGTCCTGCTATACAATATCTCTCCTTGTGCTAACTTCTAGTGAAATTAAACTGTTCTTCATTTTGCTAGGGACTGCATGGGACATATTTTTGTTGCTCTAAAGAAAATACGATGAAGTAACGCTAACCACTGCAGGTAAGTGCTGCCAAACAGTGAGCAGAAGGCAGAAGTTGATGTTTTTAACAGTCAGAGCAGAGCGTTCTGCGATCTAGGACTTTTTACAGGATGTGGACAAAATAATGGAAACACAAAATGAAAAAGCACTGTGACTTGTGAGTCACAATGCTTTTCATTGACCAGTGTGAATGTGTTCTATAGTATGAATGCAAAGCAAGGCATTGCATTAAAACAAGATGAAAGGAAATCAAATTACCATTAATAGGAAATGAACCCCCCCCCACCCACACAAAAAAGAACGCTAACCACAGGTAACCACTTTTTCACTGTGACTGTACAGCTCCCAGTGTGAATGTGTTTTACAGTATGAATGCGAAGCAAGGCATTGCATTAAAACAAGATGAAAGGAAATCAAAATATCATTTATAGGAAAATATTAAATTAACCCCCCCCCCCCCCCCCCACACACACACACACACAAAGTTCTATCCAGTAGCATACCTGTGGTCGAGGTGTAGCAGTAAAGGACTTGTTGGAGGTTGTACTTCTAGATTACTATTTCATTATAGTGTGGTTCTATCTATCTATCTATCTTATTCTAAGGCTGTGGGGAATACTGTATATTCTCTGTCTGTGTATACTGATGGTTACCTTGGAGAAGTGGGCGTGGACAAACTGTCAAGTTAGCCAGAGTTAGAAAGATAAATACTGGAAGTGAGGCGGTTTTACCTTCAAAATAAAAGCGTAAAATGTGTTGCTTTTGGGCTACTATTTGTAGTAGTTGGGTAGTAGCAGCAGTAGTAATTCTAGTAGAAACAGTAGTAGTAGTGTTTTATTTCCTGGTGAAAGACTACCTCAAGGACGGTTATACTTAAGGTTACAATTTTTATATTTCATGAGGGTTGCCAGATGCCCGGTATATATCTGTTATAGAGATTAGCCGAAATGTCGTCTGGACCTAAAAAACTACCGGTCGTAGATGTCGTCTCTCAACTCCGACTCCATTCTCGCGTCTCAAGTTGCTAATCGGACTGTAAACAATGACCGGCGCATGGAAGAGGAAGTCTTGGCCCGGATGTCCTCTGGCTACACCGGAAACCCCAAAATATTGGCCGTCGCCCCCAGAGTCTAATCGTCGTCAGACCGATAGACGATGGGTTCCGAGATTGGGGCATATAGAGCCAAGTAGAAGGGCTTACTTATATAGAGCTACCTAGTGATAACAAAATTGGCACCAGGTGTGGCTCAATCAGCAGCAGAAAAGTGGGTGGATATTCACTGACACTCATCTGTTAAAATGTGTAAAGCAAATAAAGCAAATAGAGCTGCAGTTCACAAAAAACATCTCACAACCATTATTCAAAATATCAGAAAAATCCTTAGGAAAAATTCCATCTAAACTGGAGAAAGTTCACACCTGTAGATAAAGGGGGCTGCAAAGTACACACACACACAGAGAGAGAGAGAGAGAGAGAGAGAGACAGAGAGAGAGAGAGAGAGAGAGAGAGAATATACATATACAAGTTACAGATAAGGGACATTGGCACTTTCTATGATTTCCCAATTATAATTGATGATCCGTTTGATTTTGTTCGCTTTAGTATTATATTGTGTCACAAAGTATAGTTTTTGCTGTTCATCTGGTTCCTTTAGGTTCTGCTTAAAGAGATCTTGTCTTTTAACGTGTTTTGCTTTATTGTAGGCTTCATTAATGGTATTTGTTTCATATCCTCTATTATGAAACCTGTTACGCATGTCTTTTGCCTTATCTTCAAATTCTGACTCTTGGTCACAGATCCTTTTAAGGCGCTGGAACTGTCCGTAAGGGATATTGTTTTTTAAGGAAGCCAAGTACGGCCATGCTTGCAATTTTTCTTTTTAATGCCGTTATCTCGAGATCACAAGTGAATTATCTCGTTATCTCGACAAAACAAGCTTTGTTATCTCGAGATAACGACATAATCAACCCGTTATCATGACAAAAACAAGACTAGGTCAAAACCTAGTATATGGCTGGACCGTGTATGAGTGTGTCACATGCCACGGCCGACCAATGGTGTAACTAACTCCGCTGTAGACTGCTAATACAGAATAATAGTCCATACATCCATACTGATCGTTCCAGCGCGTCCCGTCTCTCTCTCCACCGCTGTTGTCTCCACCGCGCCCACGGCCCGCATTGATCCTGCCGATCCTGCCGATCCAAGCGCCAGGCGCTCTGTTACCCGTCGGTGCTGAAAACGCTGTTCGCCGGACACCGGGGGGCGCATCGTCGTCGGGACCCCGGCCGAAATCTCGTCCGGACCATCGGGAACAAAGCGGCGCCCAGCTAGTGGCACCGGCCGGAACCGTGGCCCCGGGGAACTTCGGGAAGGTCGGCAATAAGCCCTCGGCGTGATGAAACCTCCATGCTTGTTTGTGTCTCTCTCAGAACAGAGCACTTCAGGTGGACTGAGCTCGCGCATATGCATCGACATAAACGGTGATATGATATAATTGTATAGATTCTACTTTAGCTTCAGCTTACATGCATGATATTGGTCAGCCTGCTTACTGTGTGGGAGAAATGGGCTCCTGATCTCAGCGGAGAAACTAGACGGCGGAGAAAACGAAACTGAAATTTCTGGCTCTGTGATCCTATGATGTGCCATTCGCGTTTGTAGGGCTGGCCCCGCTGTTGCGGTCCAGCCAACAAAATGTTGTTTCCTATTATTACTCATCAGAGATCAGGAGTGCCATGCCAGCATGTAAGATGGCGTCTTGACAACTGTAGCAACTGAATTAAGCTGAAACCCATAACTGCAGCAAACAAAACCACACATTTATGCCTTGACTTCAGTTATGAATCCTCCCCGACAGTCATGACAGTGATCTTGAAGGCTGCCAGGTGTGATCAAATGAACCAGACACTCATTTTCGAGTTCTCCATAATTATCTCGTGAAATTATCTCGTTATCTCGAGAAATCTGCCTTTTGTTTTCACGAGCTAACGAGATAAATGAACCCGTTATCTCGAGAAAACGAGGTTTGTTATCTCGAGATAACAAAATAAGTAACTCGTGATCTTGAGATAACGCATTAAAAAAATAATTGCAAGCACGGCCGTTCTCGGCTTTCATAGTTTTTCAATTTCTGAGGATGAAAACTTTCAGCCCGAAGTAATGTGTTTCTATCAGTCTCTTTGCGAAAAACTGTGGTATGTAGTCGCCCATCGTCATCTTTAAATACGGTCAAATCCAAAAAAATCTATCCGGTTGAAATCATACTGTAGACTCAATTTAAAATTCTTATTGGTAGTATTTAGATATGTATGGAATTCTTGCAGTTCTTGTTCTTTGCCTGAAAAAATGAAGATAAGGTCATTTATATATCTACCATAGAATTTGACATGAGTATATAAACTCCTCCCATAGACCCAAGGCTTGGTGCATAGCAAGCTCCCACGGCTGTGCCTTTCCTTTGTTGATATAGTTCATCTTGAAACAAGAAGACATTGTTCTTCAGAGTCCATTCAGTTAATTTTTGTAGAAACCCAGTAGGTGGCATGCTTCCTGTTGGATGTTGACTTAAATAATGAGAGAGTGCATGCAGGCCTTCAGTGTGGTCTATGTTGGTATATAAGGCTTCTGCATCCATTGTAACCAGATAGCAATTAGTGAGGTCATCTAGGTTATTAAGTTTATTTAGGATATGAGTAGTGTCTTGTATAAATGAGGGAAGGTGGGACACAAAAGGTTTAATGAAGAAGTCTATATATTTAGAGATAGGTTCTGTCAAAGATCCATTCCCAGAGATTATGGGTCTGCCCGGGGGGTTGAGTAGATCTTTATGTACTTTAGGTAGCATATAGAAGCATGGCAATGTAGAGTTAGAGGAAAATAGCAAATTGCATTCTGCTTCATCAATCCAGGTATTATCTTTTGCTTCATTTAATAAGTTGTTCAGTTCGCTTTCCGTATCTTCTATAGGATTAGTTCTTAGTTTCTTGTAGTATGTATGGTCTTCAAGTTGTTGTTATGTATTTTGTTTTTTTGCCATAAGAACCTCCTTTATCGGCACGTTTTATCACAGTGTCTTCTCTTTTGGCTAAATCATCCAAAGCTGTTTTTTCTTTCTTAGTCTTAGTGTTTAGTCATTTTGCTTTTACTGTTGAACAGTTTCTCTATGTCATGAGCTACCCTCTAAGAGGGGAGGAGACAGGTTGAAAAAGCTGACATTTTTGTAAGTCTGGACGCCCCTGATTTGCAACCTCAAAAAATACACGGCTGCTTACATAGAACACGAGTGGGAGGCGTGGATATGACGGGTCATGTAGAAACGTAGTCATATCAGGAAAGCAGGTTCAACAAACTCTAACCCTGAACTCCTGAGAGGAGGTTTTCGGTTGACGACAATAAAAAGCCATCATCAATGGAGCTCTGATACTACGATTCACCATGGCAACAGGTAAATAAAAGGCAGAGCCTCCATTTTAATCCAGTGGACGTAGAGATATTAATGCATGTGTATGCGGACGGTGCACATTTATCTTGCCTGAGTCAGAGTGGGGAAAAGTGTCAATAAGTTAACACAATAAAGTATTATTCAGTGTTGTCCATTGATTCATTTTTTTTTTTTTTTTTTACCAGACTTACATTTCCTTAATGGATGATAAAGTGGTGGAATCTGACTGTGTATTAGGCCTACATTACATATAGCCTACATTACATTTTAAATATATTTAGTCAGCTTTAATCTGACGGGGACAAAACACAGGGGTCAGCAACTGAAGATGAAAAATCTAGTTAAAGATTTAAAAAAATATATAGATCAAAGACATAGAGACATGATTGTACGCTCACAATCTGATCCAGTATCAAACACATTATTAAAAATTTGCAATTGAAAAGGCGTCGAGGTTAAAATACAGTATATTTAAAATTTTTAGACATCTATTTGTATCTTGGCCCAACAGCATTCAGTGACTTTATTTCAGCTACTTCAACAAATGTAGTAAATTCAAACATTGTCACTGAAATGCTGTTAAAACACGTTAAGACTATGCACCCTGTTTAAAAAAACTCACTTTCAAACTACATTCTGCAGCCGCACCACGATCCTGCTCACTCAGCAATATTAACATATAATCACCAATATTAGGCTATAGGAATGATGTTCCATCAGTGTGACCAATCACATCATGAGTGATAGAGATAATTATTCCTTGATCCTACGTGTCTAAAGCCTCATACCGATTTTGTAAATTTAAACTGAGATTACACATTATGTGCAATAAACATTTCAGTGTAGGATCTGGGGCCTATACTACGAAGCAAGTTCAACAAAGTCAGGGTGTCTTTGAGTTAGCCGGCTTCACTAAACCTAACATTGACGATCCTGATAACCGGTCTCACGTAGCTGGTTATCAACTGGCTCTGTCAACCCAGGATTTACCTATCCAGCTATGGGCGCGTGCACATGAAAGAGGCGGGGTTTGTAACGAATAGCCAATCACATGCAACATGGACAGATCTAGATCAGACAATTCGGATAAGATAAGATGAAACTATTGATCCCCGTGGGGAAATTAGATTGTTGCACAGCAAAAGTAATATGATTCAGCGGGGAAAAGGACATAGAATAGGCCTATAAGCGCAAAACTATAAAATAATAGTATAAAAATAGGCGAAAATAATAAAATAGGCTAATCAAACAATAAAAGCCATAGAGAATAGACCTAATTATAGGAGGATATAAGCCCTAATATTTCCTGCTGACATTTTCAATCGGAAAGAAATGGATAGCAACTAACATTGGGTTCTTCTCTCAAGAAGAACAAATTCTTATAATGAATAGCTGTCAGCATTACAAAACATAACCGCGAAAAGTAAAAGTTGTTTCTGCTTCCAAGGCTAGAGAGGATTACTGGAGGAACTGCCCCGTCATTAGGACACAGTGGGAATATTTTTCATTGATAAAATAGTTTGTGGCACACTGAGGCTGTAAAAAGATTTTCTATTCATAAAGTCTTCGGGGCTGGTAATGGAATATGAAATAGCCGACACTGAACCAAACACTGTCGGGAACCCAATTAAATAAAGTCAGCGCAATTAATATATGCAACAGTAACTTCCATTAATAATATTGTGAATTAAGTAGCCTACCTGCTATATCTCCGAATAAGTTATCATGGAAAACAACGTCATTCTACTGGTCTGTAAACACGTCGCCCTGCTAACAGCACTTTACTGTATGTTAATTCGAAAATAGCCTAACAGTTTTCCGTTTTTTATTGTGATTTCGATCTGTATATTTGTCCATATCGGGATCCAGTAGGAATGGTGACTCCCTGTTTCCAGAGAGCTGATTGGTCAGAAGGCCTTTCATATATTTGGATCCGACACCCTGAACCTAACCTGCTCCGGAGCAGGTTAGCCGTGCAGCATAAGTTGCCATGGTGATCTACCCCGGTAAGAAGTGAACCACCTTCGTGAGACTGAAAACCCAGGGTTAAACCTGAGGTTACCTCGCTAACCCCAAATCCTGCTTCGTAGTACAGGCCCCTGGTCTAACAAACTGTCAGCGGTCTTGTGTGCAGTGTTATAAAAAAAAAAAAAAACAAAAAAAAGAACTTCCACGCGCAGAGGTTTTATTCTGAGCTGAGGGTGAATTCACGCTGTGTGGGCTGATATTTGAATGTGAAGGCAAAAACCGCTGTTCAAAGAAATGACTGATGCGCATAAGAGCGGTAACTTTAGATAGTCCTTGAGTAACAAACTAATATCCAACCAGGATTTTGATTCTGACATACAGTAGAACTCCGCTAATGAATGCGCTTTGATACGGATTGAATGAATGAGGAAATGAAACCGCGTGTCTGGCTCTGTAAGACGGAGACAGAGAACCTCAGAGTTTGTTGAAGAAAACCTGCCAGCGAGCAGGTTAGGTTCGCAGTCAGTTAACTGACCCAGAGTTTAAAGTTTAAGTGAAGAGTTTAGAGTTTAAAGGAATAGTTCACCCAAAAATGAAAATTCAGTCATTATCTACTCACCCCCATAGGCGCCTGAGCAATGGCGCAAGTGGAGCAAATGCATCCCCATTATTCAATTAGTTGGAGCAAAGTTATGGTTTTGCTACCCCACTTTTTGTCTTTTTAAAAATAAACGTATCATCATACAGTCCCCGCAGTCAGGTGATTATATTTAAGCAGCCTATATCAATGATCATTTTACTATTTTCAGCAACTGACAAAAACAAGTACTAATAAAAAAATCACACATTTTTGGACCGCCCTTTGAGTTGGTTCAGTCGAACTCGTTGCTGATCGTTTGCCACAGCATGCTTTGGCTGTCAATCACAGTCTGTCAATGAATCCACACAGAAGTCTGTTACAAAGGTAAGAAACATGCCATTTAGCTTAACTGTGATCATTGACTGAAAATGGAACACAGGAAAAGTCAGGCTAGCGTATGTTGAATGAACCTGCTTGGCCCACTGACTCCAGCCAAACTTTAAACTAGCCAAAAGTAGGATTGTACTGTCGCCGAAATGCCGAACCGATTTGCGAGTCAACGTCAGCTAATTTTGCCAGTCAATCAAGCATGTTCAATGTTATCGGAAGGTAGGTGCGCTCTCTCCAGCACCAAACAGCAAGCAGCAAACCGGGTAGTTACTTTGGTAACGGCCGAAAAAACTCCTCAAATATCGTCACACACACATGATAGACAGTGAATTAACAGTGTTATGAGTCGGTGTTTAATTCGGCGTGTTTCTGATCCTCCAACCATCACTTATTTCAGTGAGAAATCTAATTTTTGAAACCGTTTGCCTCTCATTCCCACGGTCTTCTCCCATTAAAATAGCGCAGCTAACCAACGGAGGCTGGTAGCCAGTTGACAAAATCCAAAATGTAAAGTTTGTACGGAAATACAGTTTATCTTTATGGATTATATTGATGCCGAATTGACAAGAAGACTGTCTACATATGATGCCTTTTATCTTGTGTTTCTGGAGGTATGTGTTTTTACGGACACGTAATGAATTGGTAATATGTCATATTTCTTAAAAGGAGTTTGGCATGATGTTTTCCCCGGAGAGCGCAGGGAGTTTCAGTTCAATTCAAACTGCTAATGTAGGCTAATTTTTTTTTTTTTTTACATTTTGTTGCCACTATAGAAACACTAGGTAACTGCTTAAGTGTGATAAGGTTGTCTGACGTTGACTGCTGTTAGTTATTGGTTTGATTAATGGATTAATAATGTGTGTTTGTATTGATTACTGACGGTGGCTGATCAGGCTAATTATCAGCTAATTGTACTCAGTTTGGCTGTTTCTTGACTTAATCCAAGAGGTTAGGTGGTGGGGTGAGAAATGCAGGAAATTTGTTTTAAATTACATTTGTTTTCTGGGAGAGGACATCACCCCCCCCCCCCCCCGCCAGGCGTCCGATGGTTAGCGTACCTACATTACTATGGATACACTCTAAAAAGTAATGCCTTTCTTTATCTTTAACTTATAAAAAGTAAGGTAAGTGGTTGCATTGGACTTTTGGAGTTGAGTCAACTTCAAGGCTTTTTCAAGTAGAATGAACACTGTAACATTACTTAACATGAACCCAGTAAAATCAGGTTGAGTTAACTAATACTACTGATATTACTTAGTTAGTTAGAAACTTAATTTTCTTGGTAAAGGTAACTCACTTGCACATGATATTGAACTTAATTAAAAATGAGTACAGGTTACTTGCAGATAAAATGTAAAATAGTAAAATTAACCTAATCACACATGTGAATGAACTCCATTAAATTGAGTCCAGGCTACAACCTCTGGTGAATAAATTATGCTACATTAATTTCTCTAAAGGTTTTGTTGTTATAATTTCTATATCCCAAGCACTACGTTTTGATTAACTTTACATAAATAGACTTTCCTGTCAATAACAATAACAATTTCAAATTAAGAAGAACAAGATGGAAAGACAGATTTAAGATTATAACATTTATATTATATTATATTAACTCTTCACAACCCACTGTTTCAAAGGTTTCACTTCTAACGGTGCCATAGATTGCAAAACAGACCATAACTGCTGAATTGCGCACACAATTACGGCTGGGTACCGAACTTCGATACTTTTATGGCACCGACCGAATTACGTCGGTACTACCGAGTACCGATTCACGTAAAATCAATCGGTGTCAAATTTCGGTACCTGAGAGCGCATCTGGGTGAGAGAGTAGAGAGAAAGAGAGAGAGCGAGACTCTGAGAGCGAGATTACGTCACCCCTGCAGCTTGTTGCTTGTTGTCAGGGCGATGGCGAGCCGAAAGCGGCCCCAAGTGTGGTTACGCTTTTCAAAACTTGACGCAGACAACGCTCGCTGCAATGTTTGTGATGCGAAATGCAAAGCTGGCCATGGGAACACGTAGGGCTGGGCGATATATCGATATTATATCGATATCGTGATATGAGACTAGATATCGTCTTAGATTTTGGATATCGTAATATCGTGATATGGCATAAGTGTCTTTTCCTGGTTTTAAAGGCTGCATTACAATAAAGTGATGTCATTTTCTGAACTTACCAGACTGTTCTAAAACAGGGAAGGAAACCCTGTCTTTGCATTTTATTTTGATCACAGTCTTGTTTTAATGAAAGTGCTTGTGACATCTCACATGTGGCTTTGACTTACAACTAGCCCACTTCGTAGAAAATACCGAGACATATATCGTGTATCGCCATTCAGCCTAAAAATACCGAGATATGATTTTTGGTCCATATCGCCCAGCCCTAAGAACATGTCTAACCTGAGGAAACGCCTGGTCAAACACCAAATATTTCTAAAAGCTGAAGAGTGTAGCCTACTGTATTTGATAGCCTAGTCTAGCCAAGTCCCCCGCAGCAGCTGCAGCTAACGTTAGCAGCCCGCCTGCAGCCAGCGCCGAAGAAGTTGAACCCTCCACGGACGAGGAAACTTTAAGTGAGGCATCGACAACTTCATCGACATGTTCAGGTAATTAATTAGCTAGTTGGATAAGTTGTTGTTGGAGATAACTGGGCTTTTTTCATTGTCTTGGCTGACGTTAGCTTAGCGTTTTTACTAGCGTTGTCACTATCATCAGCTCGTGAGTTGTGTTGTTTACACTCTTGCGCTCATCGACAGGTCACCCTGTCCCACTCTCAACCCGCCCTCGTGTCACATTGAGAGCCGCAGAGGTTACACCCTTCACCCTGGTGCAGAAGACGTCGTTACCCCGCCAGAGAGTCAGTGAGTGCCACAGGGCAGTGACCACGTTCATTGTTAAAGGGGGAGGGAGGGGTTTTATTTTGTGTGGTGTGTAAAATTTTCTAAATAAATAACAACGTTGAAATTGAGAAATTTGGACTTATTTTTTACAACTGAAATTACATTTTTATTATTACAGAGAGAGTAAAGTACCGAAAAAAGTATCGTTCAGGAACCGGTATCGAAGTCAAGGTATCGGTACCGGTACTGGTATCGAAAATGTTTGAACGATACCCAGCCCTACACACAATACTGAATATCTACCTCATGAGGTAATGACAATGATGGTACAGAACACAGTTAAGTCCATTTTCATTTAAGGCACATTAGAATGAACACAAAAGGAAAATGCCAACTGAAATTCTATTACATGAGTAACTTGCCAAAAGACAAATTATTTTCAACACATGTAACACGCCAGTTTTGGTAGATACTTAAGTTCCAGGGCATAGGTAAGTCCAAAGAGAAGGCAGCATGCTTTTGACAGGTTGGTCAGACCTCTGACCACTGGATGTCCTTCTTTGATGACGCCAATGGCATCGGGCTGATGGCACACGTACATTTTCATCAGGCAACTGCTGAGCTTGGCGTGCACCTCGGTTTCATCACGACTCTATTGGTGGAGACAAAGAAGAATAAAGAGTTTGGTCAGAGAAACAGGTAATGAGATAAACAGATCAGACAGGTAATAAGATAGATCAGACACAAAATCAAAATTGTATACCATTGTTGCTAAAGGTGACGGATACTTCATTACAGTTACACTAGTTGACAGCATATGTCAAAATCAATCTCATATAGCACTTACTGTCAGTGTAATGTTAACAACACCAAATTGCAGTTATGTTCTTGGATCACTGGATCTTAAGTTTAGTTTCAATTCCTTTGCTTTCAAGTCTGAGTCACCAAAATTGAAGACCCCATTACCAGTGTCCCAGTCACCTGTAAGCTACACACCCAAGTCAATTTTCAAGTTGGTTTCCAGTGCTCCAATCTGGAATTCCAAGCCATGGACCTAAGTACTATAGCATTGGCAAACAGCATCTGTAAGTATGCCTGCTGTGTTGGCCAATCTTACTTTGCCATGACAATGGCATGGAGTGTGGGTATTGTACTATCGTTATCTGGCATAAGTGTTGTCTTTTCCTGGTTTTAAAGGCTGCATTACAATAAAGGGATGCGATTTTCTGTTCTTTGCCTCTACCTGCTTGGTCATCACATTACTAATGACTGTTCATCACTAATCTACAGTGTGTAAATATCTTTTGAGAGCAATGATAATCATCCCTATAATATCATCACAATATCAACACATTAAGACATTCACTTAAAAATACTGATCAAAAACAGGGGACCAGTTAGACTGTTGATCAGACAGATAGATACGTAGCTTTAAGCCTAACACATACTTGGTGGTCACTGATGAGTTCTTCTTTCTCTCCCCCACTCGATCAGGCATCTCAGGAGCACTTCTCTCCTTTTCTCCACAGAGGCAGATGGATCCTATCAAAAAGTAAAACCTGTTCAAAATTCACTGCCTGATGACACCAGCACAAACTATACACCCTCTGTATTTCAACTATTCATTCAGTTGCAGTATAATAGACCAAGCATTCTTTAAAGCTGTGGTTCTCAACTCGTGCTACCACGGGCATGTGGAGAGGAAAAAAAAAAAAAACTTACTGTGTCTATATTTGGATTAGATTTTTGAGAAAACTAGGTCAAAACCTAGTATATGGCTGGACCGTGTATGAGTGTGCCACCGGCCGGAACCGTGGCCCCGGGAAACTTCGGGAAGGTCGGAAATAAGCCCTCGGCGTGATGAAACCTCCATGCTTGTTTGTGTCTCTCTCAGAACAGAGGGGCTTCAGGTGGACTGAGTTCACGCATATGCATCGACATAAATGGTGAGATGATATAATTGTATAGATTCTACTTTAGCTTCAGCTTACATGCATGATATTGGTCAGCCTGCTTACTGTGTGGGAGAAACGGGCTCCTGATCTCAGCGGAGAAACTAGACGGCGGAGAAAACGAAACTGAAATTTCTGGCTCCTATGATGTGCCACGGCCGACCAATGGTGTAACTTGATCACTCAGTCACTCAGTCAGTCAGTCAGTCAGTGACAGACATTCGCGTTTGTAGGGCTGGCCCCGCTGTTGCGGTCCAGCCAAAAAACAACTATTGCCTGCCCAAAACCCACAACACTCGATATCAGACAGTCAACTACAGCTAACTTACAGTAAGTTGACATTAGCTAGCGTTAGCATTAACTACCGTTAGCATTAACTACCGTTAGCATTAGCGTCTTTTGTCTAGGGGTTTTATCTAACCGTTTATGGTTCTAATTTTGTGTACGGCCACACACCAAGTTTCCTGCTTGGAGGCAAAACAAGGGAAGCGAGATGGCAGACATAATGAACAGCACAAGTGCATAAAATTCACTCTGACTGAAACGTGATAGCTAACTTAGCTAATAAGGCATACTTTAGCTAGCATGTCTGTAGCCTGTCTGTATTGAATCTCACTTAAATCGGCTTGGCTTAGCCTACATTAGATTTTACAGGCTTCGCTTCGGGTTTCTGTTTTCCTCAAGTGTAATGTTAGGTTGCGTTAAATACGGTGACAGAGCACCAGGCAGCTAACGTAGCTTGTCATATGTGCAGGGCAGCTAGCTACAGATTTGCTTAGCTAACGTTAGCTGCCGAACGGGACCTCTCAAGTCATAAATTGTGATAGTTTTATTTAAAATATATTGTTGTGTATATATACTGACACATTTTAAGTAAAGGGAAAGTATATTGATACTTTTTAGGATAAAACAAATAAAATAAAGTAGATCACAACTATTTAAAGTATATTAAACCTATATGATGGATGTAGCACTTATTACAGTGTACATGTAGGTGCTTGGTGACACTTGACTCACCTGGAAAATAATAATATGTGCAGTCATATATGTGCGGAGTCAAACGTTTGACTCCGCCCACATTGAGCACAGCCACTGCTGTATGTCGCCACTCCGCTAATAAACAAATGCAATGTGTATTGAGAGATGCAGACTTCTCTACAAAATCGACGGTAACTCGCTTAATTCTGAACCGATTTTCATGAAAATTGGTTTGTTACAAACGTGCGAAATTGAACATGATACTGGTTGCTTATTGGAATTAAATTCAGTTACTGGGGGCAGATCTAATCAGCTCTATGCCAAAGCTTAACCTTCCTCTGGGACATGCAGGCTCCTGTAAAGTGAAGTGGGTGTAATTGGATAATAAAGCATACAGTGTGACCATGTTTATTTTCTTTATTGGCATTTAAATGGTACAGACAGCAGCTTACATTCCATACAGACCAGACCATAAAGTGTCGGGGGATCAGTTTTACAGATATTGAGCCGTTCTCTAGCTTTAGCCTAAACCGAAAGTGCGCACTTTCTAACTACCTGCCAACTGCCAAGACATCAGACACATCACCTCCCACAGATTACAAACATGACTAATAACAAGAAGATTCGGCGTCTCGCCTATTTCTTCCACGTGACGCGCGCGGTTCTCAGCAAAAATAGACAGGGAAAATGATCTGTTGGTAGTCATATTGACATCATACCAGCAACATTACACCTTTCAGTACAGTTTCAATGTCTATATCTGTAGAATGTCACAGACATGGAAAAAAAATATATATTTTTTTTTTTACCAAACACTTTCTGTTTCCGTTTCAAATTAAAAGCCCTCTAGCGTTTCTGGACAGAATCCCTTCATTTGTTAACACAAGGCTTCTATTGTTAAATATTTGCAGGACCGTGTTGTAGAAAATTCAGTGACTTGCACCGCTAAATTAGTGGAGTACCGGCTTTCAATTGTGGAAATACGGTGGTCATAGGAGAAAAGTGTGAAATAAAAACAAAAAATGTACGTACAATTAAAGATATACTAGAATAAAGAAATGTGTAAACAGAGCTGTGTAACATTGCAACGTTGCAATTAAATATATAAATAAGAGTAGGTAAAATTAACTTAAAAATACAAACAGAAAAATTGAGATTTTGCTGTTAAAAAAAAAAAATATATATATATATATATATACACACAGATAAGTAAAGATAACTTAAAATAGAAAAATGTGGACATTGCAGTTAAAAAATATAAATACAAATAAGTGAGAACTGTGTAAACACTGCAACAATTTTTTTGTTTTGTTTACAAATGTATTTAAAAGGTATCTGTTCTGTTTGTATGTACAGTATGTCTATGTACAGAGATCAGCACGGTGCAGATAGTGCAGGAATACACAGATGATTGACAGGTGATTGACAGTCTGAGGGGTTTCCACATTGCTGCACTTCACCCAGCAGATATGGAAGTTTTGTTATTACTTGTTATTAGTCATGTTTGTAATCTGTGGGAGGTGATGTGTCTTTGATGTCTTGGTACAGTTGGCAGGTAGTTAGAAAGTACAGCTCGGTTTCCACCTCATTTTGTGTGTAGTGGGTCACAGTCTGTCTTCTCTTGGGAGCCAGGAGGCCTCTCTCTCGCTCTCTCTCTCTCTCTCTCTCTCTCTCAGGAGCCAGGTCTACCTGTGGCGGCCTCTCTCGATGGCGAGGCTGTGCTCACTGAGTCTGTACATAGTCAGGGATTTCCTTAGTGTTGGATCAGTCACAGTGCTCAGGTATTCTGCCACTGTGTATTCTCTGTTTAGGGCCAAATAGCATTCCAGTTTGCTCTGGTTTTTGGTTGATTCTTTCCAATGTGTCAGATAGTTTTCTTTTTGTTTTCTTATAATTTGGTTTAGTCTATTGAGGTTTCTGTCTGGTGGCTCTGCTTGTGTTCGTGAGCAGTCCCAGAACCAGCTGGCTGAGTCTCTCTGTAGGTGAGGGCTTTGTTATGGAGCGTGTCAGGGTCACTTTCTTTTAGGTGATTATAAAATTGAAATGCTCTCTTTTGGATTTTGATAATTAGTGGGTATCGTCCTAATTCTGCTCTGCATGCATTATTTGGTGTTTTCCGTTGGATGCGGAGAATGGATTTGCAGAACTCTGCATGCAGAGTCTCAATTTGGTGTTTGTCCCATTTTGTAAAATCTTGGTTGGCAAGTGGACCCCAGACCTCGCAACCATAAAGGGAAATGGGTTCTATAACGGAGTCCAATATTCTGAGCCAGATTTGAATTGGGATGTCCAACTTGATGTTCCTTTAGATAGCGTAAAAAGGCCTTCTTGCCTCGTCTCTCAGGTCGTTCACAGCTTTGTTGAAGTTACCTGTGGTGCTGATGTTTAGGCCGAGGTAGGTAGGAGTTTTTTGTATGTTCTAGGGCAATCGTATCTAGAGCGAATTTATATTTGTGGTGCTGGAGGCTGGGTCTTTTTTGGAATATCATAATTTTTGACTTGCATGAAGATTTCAATAAATGGGCTTCCTGTGGCAAAATTTCCATATCATGATGCCATGGTGAAATTTTTCTCCAAGCCAAGGAAGATAAAGTGCAGCAATGAATCATACACACTGTGTTCATGATGTGCTAATGTTTTGCAAAGGTCATAGGTTACACAGCTTATTTGTATGCAATAAATGCAGCTTATTAAGTCATCCTCTCCTTGTCATCCTCACATTGTTTTAAGTCTTGAATATACTGAGCGAACAAAAATTTGAATGCAAATATAAATTGCCGACCGCCTACTGTGCCATCTGACCGAAGCCGACCACGCCAATATGCCATCCCACGCGCCTCGTCTTTTTAGGTGTTTTTTGGTGCGTACTACCCAGGCCTGAAAAACAATTCTAGGGGAAACACCGCTTTTGGTTTCAGATTGACTGTGGTCACGTCGTTATTCATTATTATTTGTGGTGACATGAATGCTGTAATTGATGCATTGCTAGATAGATCCAAGAATACTCTAAGCTAGTTGTTCTCAATATGGGGTCCGGGGACCACCAGGGGTCCTTGAGGGGGTTCCAGGCGGTCCCCAGCAAATTCATCAATTGTTTAACTTCACCATTATGAATGTAGAAGAAAGACTATTTTGATCGTAGCTTCACTGTTATCTCTCTACCTGCGATGCAGATAGTCATGGAATTCTGGGCAAAATCATATCTAACAATAATAATATTGTCAGATTTGGGTCCGAGAGACAAAATCTCATCAAATGGGGGTCCGTGGCCCTAATGTGGACTAAACTAGGGGTCCTTGACATGGAAAAGGTTGAGAATCACTGCTCTAAGCAATACTTTGGCCAACTGATCAACTTAATAAATAATTATGCACTGGTAGATATATGGAGAATCAAGAATCCTACATTGAAAGAGTTCACCTTTTTCTCTGCAAGGCATCATACATTTTCAAGGATAGACTATATTTTGATTTCTTCTAAAATTGCACATTTAGTTCAAAGTGTTGAAATTGTGCACATGTCAACATCAGACCACCATGCCAATCTATGCACTTTCCTTCTGTCCAATGAGTCTAATCGAGCCCCAATATGGAGATTTAACTTAACATGATTACAAAAACCACATTCATGCAAGCAGTTGAAGACTGGTTTAAGTGAGTTTCTTCTTTTCAACAAAGATTCAGTCAAGGATATTAGACATCTGTGGAATGCTGGAAAAGGGTATATTCGTAACAATGCAATAGCCTTCTCCTCAGCCCATAATAGGGCAGAGCTCAAGGCAATTGCGGCTTTAGAATGTACCTTGTCACGCCTGATTAGAGAACAACAAAATAGTCTAAATCCTGATAAAGAAAAAGAAGTATCTAAAGTCAAAGCTGAACTTAATGCATTAATTACTAAGATAGCCAAATTTCTAAGCTGTCATTACTATTATTATTTTACCTATTATGTAATGGGAGTTAAGTAATTTATTTTTAATCATTCTAATACTGTTTGTTTATTAATATGTATGTATATATATATATATATCATGTATATTATTATTTTTTAAATAATATTTGATATTTGTAGGTATGCCTACATAATATTTTATTTTTGTTTTGTCTTGTTTTTTTTACATTTTTAAAATGTTGAAAACTCAATAAACCTATTGTTGAAAAAAAAAAAGACAGCCAAATTTCTAATTCATAGGATGAGACACACAAAACATCTGGATGGAAGTAGAGCTTTCTTTTAGCAGGCAAACTTACTTCGTAATAATGAACAGTTAGCTCATATCCCTTCAATTATGAATAATGAAGGTACCCTTCTATATGATCCAATGCTAATTGCTATGCTAAATGCTAATGCTACCCTTATATATGATCCAATGCTAATTAATCAAGAATTTGAACAGTTTTATAAGAATTAATATATCTCTCAATTACAGACGTCAAATAAAGAGCTAGATGATTTATTTGTCGGGCTGAACTTACCTCAAATAGTCTAACCCACCATTTAACTAGTTAAATATTTCAGTGAAAATTATAAAAATAAGAACATATTAAAAATGATGAATGAAATAAAACAATAAATGGATTAAAGCTGTGATTTGTGAGCTAAATATTAAATAAAATAAATAATGTAAGTACATAGAATAAAAAATAACTCATTTATTTGTGTCCATTTAAGTATTTTATCCACATGAATATAACTGTATTTTTTTAATTATCTATATTTGATGCTGTATTATCCTATTTGAGATCCTGTCACAAATTGGCCCCCATACTCATAAGTGTATGCCTCTAAAGACTTCTAAGCCTTTAGTCTTTCTTTAGTGTTGGTTTTGCCACAGATAGGTATGAAAGTCAGCTCTCTTTCTGTCTCTCTCTCTGGGATTTCCCCACACGTTGGATATTAAACGACTAATTTAGACTCAGAAAAAGAATAAGCTCGCTCCCCTCAATAAAAAAGAGCAAATAATTAATCATGATGGCAATTGACTGCCATCATTGAAAATGTGTTGTTTGATCATTGTCATCTGCATTTGAACTTATTAAATATGGCCAAAATATGTGCTTAGGTCACATGCACACCTAATAGTAACATCAGGTAGCCTACCTGCAGTGTTTTGAGGTAATATACATATTTTACTTTTCCACAAATCAATAAGTCATTTAGAAAAATGTCAGCTGTGCATTAAGCTTTGTAGAAGACACTTACAGCTCAGTAAGATCAGCATGAGAAGAATCACATATTTGATTACACTTTTTTCTTCTTTTCTGTGATTTTCTTGTCACTATAGGCTATGTATATAGTTGGTTTACTGACAGTGCTTACTGTGCTCACTTTGATTTTGCTACACAGCATTGATGTGACTGTAAGCGTTCCCCCTGCAGAGGATGAGTGTGTTGACCAACTGTTTCCAAAGGTTATCAATGAATTCAATACTGAATATAATTAACAGGCATATAAAGTATAATATTGTTGCTGAATGATAGGCTACTGACAAAACTGAATTACTGATACTGATAAAACTGAATAGGTTACGCGCACGAGAACATGGACGCGAATGAATGGGCACGCGCACAATGGGCCTCATGCAAGAACCACTCGTACGCACAGATTAGTTCTTAAATCACTCGTACGAGCGATTTAAGAGAACTTGCCGCATTCACCAATTTTCTCGTATTTGCAGTTTTCTCTTAGGTACGAACAAAATGTACGAGTAGTCCAGACCTGTCGTACGAGTCACGTACAATCAACCTGCCGTTCTCCAAAGCAAAAAAACTTTGTTGTTGACTAATGGATTGTATCTCTGTCACTTTGAAGAAATGTTGAGTTTGAATATATAAATGACACTGTAAAGTAAAAAAAAAATGTTGAGATTAACCAGTACAGTGGTTACAGCAACAGGGAAAATAGCAAGGGAGCACTGATGGCTTTTTCAAAAGAAGGTAATGCGTAATTTATTTTACCAGAGCCGCATAAAATCTCATAAGTATCCATGTGGGTTACATAGTAGCCTGTAAGTGCGCTCAATACAAAGACAAAACAAAAAACACTAATTTGCAGGTTATTTGACAAACACTCAGATGAGACAAAGGCAAGGTTAGATTGTATTGGGGGAAATACATTATAGAGGGAGATAAATCTGATTTCTAGGATATTTTACTCCAGTTGATAATGTGGATGCAAGTGAATCTAAACTTTAAAAAGAGAAATGGCTTTAGGTCTTACCAGGTTGAGGTGCAAGTCGCTGTCCAGGGCGACATTGCTGGACACATGACACTGCTATATCGCCAGTTATGGCAGGTATAGGCCTATTCTTTCATCTGTCTGTGTAATGGAGAATTCCTCCTGGCCCCCTCTTGTTGCAGTCATGGATCGTCTTGCTTTTTGCATCTAATTTCATGTCAAGCCATTTCTTTTTTTTTTTATTTCTGTGACGGTGCCCTAACGACAAATCACTATAGTCCTATAATATTCCTATAATACTCCGATATGGACTTAGAGTGTTCGTGGTACTCGCTAGTGAGTTTATAGTGACCTTATCATGGTATTTTCGTCTTCTGTAGTATCACTATAATATTCCTATAGGGAATTATAGCTTTGTTGGGATATTTATTTAGTATTTATCTAAATTGTATAGGAATACTATAGTTGTTTTTCGTACGGGAACGCACAACAGACCACACTGCATTAACAGCACAAGTTATTTTCTCCCATTCCTTGGCTTTAGCAGGGCCTTTGATGCCACTATTGAATTATATTAAATAATATATGCTTTGGTTGACTTATTTCTGACTTCAGTCTCAGAGCTGGCTGACTTCTCCGTAGTCTTCCGTGTCATTTTTATGAATGAAGCTTCCCGACACATGGGCCGGACCCCTAACCTTATATGGCATTATTGGGGCGTCAATTATGCAAATTCGCAATTCTCATGAACGCGCATTCATTTAGAACAGGTGGAATTCATCATGTTTACGCAGGTCATTTACGAGTGTTTTCTGAAGATATGAGCGTTTGGTGAATCTGACGTGGCACACTCGTACGAGTCCACCTCACGTAAAACGTACGAGAAATTTAAGATAAGAATACGAAAATGTTCTTGCATGAGGCCCAATGTCTGGTTTTACCAAGATGAAAATCTGGCAACCAACCCTAAAGTAGAATTTCCTGTTTCAGAGAGGAAGGCAGAGTGGTTGCTGACTCTCCCGTCATTTCTGGCAGTGGCTATAGCACACCACCAACAATAGATACCAAATAATGAAGCCAAATATAACTTTATATTATTTGTTTTTATTGTAAAAACTAAGAAGGATAAAAAGTAAGAAAAGGGTAGACTTCATGTAGAGAGAGAGGCCCATTAGTTGTTGTGGCTACAGGCGCGTCTCTTCTGGACAGTCCCCATCTCCATGGCCTCTTCTTCTTTGTCGTCCCGCTGCCTTTTGGGCTGCCTGTTACCGTGATCGCCTTTCTGATATGATGATGTGGCCTCTGGCTCGGGGGACGGCAGGTTATAGGCACCGGCGATGGCAGAATACACCGCTCTGATGTCAGGATGGACCTCCAGCGGACTGTACCGTTTTGACCGGGAGGATTCAAGGGTGCGGCTTCCCTGACCGGAGGAGCGCAGGTCTAGAGCGGTCTTTGTGGCCGGCACAGATGGACCGTTCGTGGCGTTGGAGACGTGAGCTCGATCGCGATATGTCACCTCATTAGTCCCGTCCTCGGATTCTCCGCAGTCGTCGTCTTCCCGGGGCCGAGGATTCGACGCAAACAACTTGGCGCCAAGGCTCGTCTGCTCACGAAGAGCAGAGAAGTCCACGTGCTGCGATGCTTTCAGAGTCTCACGGCAAAACCTGGTCTTGTTTTCATGAAGAGACAGGCAGCTGCGGCGTGGAGTCTCTTTGCTGGCTGTAAGCGTTTCCTTTTTGTCCGTGAATGAGTTGATGGGATATTTGGATGTCTGGAGGCATTCGTCGAAGTGTGAGCTCCAAGGAGCACTGTGGCCTTTCATGTAGCCTAGATACTCGACGTCCTCAGGAGAGAGTCTGGGTTTATCAGCTAGTTCTTCAGAGAGCAGGCAGAGAGAAGCAGGTGGGCGGTTCACAGCAGAGCCATCTAGTGGGTAACAGCAAGAGAACACATGGGAGAAACAATATAATTGAATTTTCTTCATAGGGCATATCGTGAAACAGCAAACTGTTTGTTAAATGTACTGTTGCTGTCATGAGTTTGAGTCAATCTGTAATAATAATACGTTTATCTGTATAGCACCTTTCAAGCACAGAGCACAAAGTGCTTTCCAGAAGAAAGAAGGATAAAATATAAAGACAGAAACAGATATAAAAACAGAAATGCAACAACAGGGATACATGCAGAAACAAAATTATAAAACTGGAATTAAAAATGCAAAAACAGGGAATAAAATACAAAAACACAATGGTAAAAACAGAACTGTAAAATGCAAAACACAATGGTAAAAAACTGGACACAGCACTAACATGTAATGTTAAATTTATACTGTTACTGTACTATTTAAAATTTTAAATGTCTTTTATTTTACTAAATTGTGGCTGCACTTTAACAGTTTTTTAAAGGAATTGTTATTTATTCCTAGATTTATTTATTTATGTTCTTTTTCAGTTATGACTGACTGTCAAACTAGATAATAAAGTTCTATGGCATTCATTCTCTGTATGTATTTGTTCATGTTTTACAAAGGGTTTAACCTGAGCCAGGCCATACAACAATGATAGCAATCATATCACATCCATACAGGGTTAGTAGTATACAGCTGATAAAAAATAACATAACACACAATAACAATAACACACTGGGATCAGTCCTCGGGATCGGCCAATATGCAAGTTCAGGAATCGAAATCGGTATTGGGAAGGAAAAAATGTCATCGGAACATCTCTACTATCAATCATTAGGGAAAGCAATTACTGCATGTAATTCACTCTCTCCCAATCTTTTTTGTCACTTGATTTAATATACTACATAATTAATTAAGAAATACCACGCAAAATAGTGATTAAAGGCAATAAATAGTTATCTATTTTATGGTATTTTTCTGTAAAATTGAACGACGATACTCTGCAGTCTGATGAGGAATTATGCTCACGTAAATTGATAGGCAATGAAGTTTGGCTTTTGGAACAGATGCCAAAAATTAGTTTCAGTGATTTCCTTTCTGTGTTCTTTCATTCTAAAGTAAAGCTTGTGTGATAGTTTTTAAGATAAGCTTACCTTTGTAGTCCATACTTTCTTTGTATTGAAATGGCATCATTCTTGTTACAATCGGGTGCTATTTCAGTTCTCACTCCTGTGTAGATCAACACTAAAGTGGTGAACTGTGTCTTAGATTCTGGTTGGTTATTCTGGTTGGTTATTCTGGTTGGTTACAACTGGCAGTCATAACCAACCAAACCAAAAAGGAAGTGTCGTCATCACTGGTGACAAAAAAGGTGCAAAAAGCCACCTCCTTCCTCCCATATTATTATTATTATAAGGCACAGGTAGGCAGGGACGTGCAGAGAGTTCTTCGGGGGCAGGTGCTCAAATGAAAAAAGGGGCATCTACAGTGTCAAACAGTCTCTGTATTTTAGGAGTGCAGCAATGCGGTGTTGTTATATCCCTTTACTTTACTCATCTGTTATATTTGCTTCCATCTCTTGTCTTTCTGTCTCACTGTTTCTCCCCCTCATCTCTCTGCATTTCTGTCTGCCTGTGCTAAATATTAAATAAAATAAAAAATATTGTATATATATATATCTTAGTGATGAATACTCAATTATCTTATTATATTTCTATCATAATAGTACAAGACTCTAAACAAAATGTAACACTCTTTATTGGATAGATTTTAAGATAAAGTCATTAATCTATTTTTAAAGTTTTTTTTTTCCTTGCATGATGAAGGTAAGTCAGCTCTGACACCGTCTGACTCCCCAGTCTGCCTCTCACCAGTTGTCTTGAGCCCCTCCAGCTGAACTTCTATTTTACTTTCTTTTTTACTTTTGCCCTTGTTGCTTTCGAGGGCGTCTTGCTGCCATGTGTAGTGGACATAAAAAAAGGGTCATGTGAAAACATACATTTCATCTGTTTAATTTAGCGAAGCCATCTTTTAATACAGTTAATTTAATACAGTTAGTTATTTTAATAGTTTAATAAAGTTATAAGTTGTATACAATTGATATAAGGAAAGGGTTGTGAAAATGTACAACAAGATGTATATATTATTTTCATATGGGTTCTTTTAAGTTATTCTGTTTATCTGTTGCTTTGGTCTGAGTAGGTGATTGATTATATTTGTCTATGTGAGGAACGTCCTGTAGGGGGAACACGTTGTCTGCGCCTCATTCATTATACAGGCGTGAGAGCAGCAGCGTGTCCTGTCTTTTTACCTTTTTACATTTCCCCCTATTCAGGTAAGAAAGTTGGTAAATGCATGTTTGTAAATTTGCTCGTTTTCTACATGTTACGGTGCTTGTGAAAATGCCAATAACATGCTATTTATGGTGTTAAAAAGGAGTGTTACACGGTTAGACAAAATATCAAAATGTTAGCGATCGATGCAGGCTCTGTTAGCTAGCATCAAGCAGGGAACACGTGATAGGGCTTTGTTGAGTAGATTGGAGCAAGGGGAGCGAGCGGTTTTTCTTTTGTGTAACCGGAAAAATGTTGAAGTTATGTAGGTCTATATCTATTCTTGTTGTTAAGTGCTCACAAGTAGCCTATAATATACAGTATAATGTGTTTGAAGCATTAGGATAACTGCTTAAAATACGACGTAGAGGTGAATAATAATATATATCTATATTTGTTATTTTACATGGTTAAAGCAGATCAAAACAGTTGATGTAATATGAATGCTTCACAGGTGGAAATGGTAAAAGAACATGTAGAAATATGTTTTATTCTGATATGGATAATGATGTTCTGATATATTTGGTTGTTTCCTAACTGCTTTGACTGGAACAGTTTGTATTGAAATGCAAAGCCTCATTCATTATACAGACGTGAGAGCAGCAGCATGTCCTGTCTTTTTACCTTTTCACATTTCCCCCTATTCAGAGGGGCGCAACATTTTGGAGGCACCGCTGGGATGAGTGCGACGTGGATCAACTTCTACCAGCAGTAGACGTTTCCAGCCGCCATTCAGCCCCTCAACTTACCCAGGCAGGCGACATCGAGTGGTAAAGCAGCGCCAGTGGAGTTCCGAGTGTCAGAGTGCAAGCAATCTGAGGTAAACGTAAAGTACCAGGAGAGCTGTTACACTTAACCAGAGTTGGAAGGTACCACTGCTACTTATTACTGCCCCTGTCACTGCAAAGAAAATGGAGTCATCTGAGTTAGAGGCATTACAGTTGGAAGTAATAGGAGCATTATGTACATTGTCAAGGGACAAACTTGTAGACCTTTGTGACTTCCTCATCATCGCTGGTCCAGAGTTTGAGAATGTGACCGGAAAGAGTAGAACGTCACTAATTTCACTGATAAGCAACCATCTGCAGAGAGAAGAGCTAGAGCAGCGTGAGGACAAGGGCATGGCAGACCTACTCTGCCTCCAAGACAAAATATCTGAAATCCAGGTGGAGATAACTACAGCTGAAAATGCAACCCACCACCAAGTACAATTAAACAAAGTACAAGATGAACAGAACAAAGAACAGGAAAGACACTACAGAGAACAAGAAGAACAGCATGAAGAGCAAGTTAATATACTAAAGGAAATTGAAGCCCTACAGTTTCAGTTGCTATCGATTCAGAACCGCAATGAAAAGGGAAAAATGGCTTTCCCCCAGAACTATACAAAGTATTCAAAGACATTATCACTCCACTCTTAAGTAAAATGTACGAGCATTCCTTCCTGAATCAAAAACTGCCTGAATCAACACAGACAGCTGCCATTACCCTAATACCAAAGCAAGGTAAAAACCCAGAGGAACCTTCCTCATATAGACCAATTAGTTAATTAATAAAATATTGGCCAAGCTTTTAGCTAAGAGATTAGACCCTATCCTACCCACCATCATTGGGCCTGATCAAACAGGATTTGTGCAAGGTCGTCATTCCTATACTAATGTAAGGCGCTTATTGGGGGTCATTCAATATGCTAAAAACAAACCTCTAGATTCTATGGTGGTCTCTTTAGACGCGGAGAAAGCATTAGACCGAATTTAATGGAAATATATGTTCAATGTTTTGAAGCGCTTCTCTCTGGGCAACACATTTATAAGTTGGGTGAAATTACTGTATACCTCACCACAAGCAATGGTTATGGCTAATGGTTTCACATCACCCCGGTTTACTCTTGGGCGTGGCACTCGTCAAGGTTGTCCACTGTCCCCACTTTTGTTTTCCATCGCCATTGAACCTCTGGCTGAGGCTATTAGAACACACCCACATGTTAATGGAATTAACAGTGGGAAAAGGGAGCATATTATTTCGTTGTATGCAGATGATATACTGCTATTTCTCTGCAACTCTAAACAATCAATTCCAGCTGTGCTAGAAACAATCAATGAATTTAGTAGTCTCTTTGGTTATAAGATCAATGCGGGTAAATCTACTGCCCTACCACTGGGAGGTAGCAGAGATTCAAATAACAGCATAACATCTCCATTTAGTTTGTCCTACAACGGTCTTAAATATCTGGGAATCCATATCTCCTACCAACTGGAGGATCTGGTTAAGATGAATTTGTCTCCTATCCTTAAACAGGTTAAATTGGATTTACTTAGATGGTCGTCACTTCCAATTTCCTGGCTGGGACGGATAGCTGTCATTAAAATGAACATACTCCCAAGAATTTTGTATCCTATGCAAATGATACCTAATATCATTCCAAGTACCTTTTTTAAAGATTTGCATAGGATCATGTCGAAGTTTATTTGGAAAAATAGACATCCTAAAATGAGATTGGAGAAACTCCAACTGCCAGTGGTAAATGGAGGTCTTGCAGTTCCAAACTTTCATTATTATCATTGGTCAATACAAATGAAAAACTTATCAGAATGGGTGGCTCAAGACCCTAAATCAATATGGCTAGACCTCGAATCGCAAGGATGTAGTGTTACGCCCCGGCCTAGGGGAAACCCGGGCGCAACATAAAAGGATGGCTCCCCTCTTTCCCCGCTCCCAAACACAACCAGCAAACACGTAGTTTGAGCCCCAAACAGTTTATTGTTTCAGGGAGAACAGGCGTCAGGGTGGGTAAAAGGCCAAAATAACAACCCAAAAGAAAACTAACACAGATTCCCTAATCTTACCTGCTTAAAGAAAAGAAACAAAATTACATGAGGCTTACCTACACTCCTAACCAAGGAAACACAGGAGAAAAAGGATCTCAAACAAAAAAGGCCACCCACCCCTACAACTCCCAGGGCTGTAACAAAGCAATGAACAGAACTAACACAGAGAACTAAGATGCTGGCAGGTTGGAGGCTGGCAAAGAAAGGAGGCAATCTCTTGACAGGTGGCAGCAGCTTTATACTTTGGTGTCTCAGCAGGAACCAATCACCGGCCAGGACACACCTACACAATCACACAGCACAACCAATCATAGCACACCACCTGCTGCTCATCAGACACACAGATGAGAGAGGGAGAGAAAGCACAGAGCAGAAGAACACAACAGTACATGGAAAACCACACATATGACCAAGGGTCATAACACCTCCCCTCCTGAATATCAAACATCCCACCCCTAAAGAAATGTTTGATACTCAGGGATCATACGAACGAGATAAAGCGTCGGCCATGACATTATCTTTACCTCTCTTATAATGGATTTCCATACAAAAATCCTGCAACAGCAAAGACCAACGCATGAGTCGCTGGTTGCTATTGCGCATCTGTGATAGAAAAACCAAGGGGTTGTGGTCTGAGAACACTACAACTGGGTCAGCGCTGGAACCGACATACACTTCAAAGTGTTGCAGGGCAAGTAACAAAGCTAAGGCTTCCTTCTCAATGGTACTGTAATTTACCTGATGTACATTGAATTTTTTTGAGAAGTAGCAGACTGGGTGGTCAATACCGCCGTCGTCCTCCTGCAGCAACACCGCACCCGCGCCTCGGGCACTCGCGTCAACCTCCAACTTGAACGGGCGCGCAAAGTCCGGGGCGGCAAGCACTGGCGCGCTGTAGAGGAGAGCCTTAGCAGAGTTAAAAGCATCCTGACAACAAGGGGTCCACACAAATGCCTTGGTGGGACTGGACAAACTAGTTAGGGGAGCCACAACATCAGCAAAATTTTTACAAAAGCCACGATAGTAGCCACTCATCCCCAGAAAACGGCGAAGTCCACGTCTGGTTCGTGGCACCGGAAAATCAATTATTGCCTGTACTTTTGCAGCAACAGGACGCACTTGACCTTGGCCCACCTGTTTCCCTAGGTAGGTGACAACCGCCTTCCCAAACTCACACTTGGCCAAGTTCAGTGTGAGGGAAGCTTCTTTCAAACGACCAAATATCTCAGACAAGGTTGCAACATGATCTGACCAGGAAGAGGAGTAAGCCACCACATCGTCCAGATACGCCTCACAGTTTTTGACACCTGTTAAAACCTTATTCATTAATCTCTGGAATGTGGCTGGGGCATTCCGGAGACCAAAAGGCATGACAGTATATTGCAAAAAGTGATCTGGAGTGACAAAAGCTGAAATGTCTGAAGCACGAGGGGTCAGGGGCACTTGCCAATATCCCTTCAACAAGTCAAGTTTGGTTACATACATAGCTGACCCTACACGATCAACGCAATCCTCCATCCGAGGAAGAGGGAAGGAATCAGGCTTGGTTATGGCATTCATTTTCTGAAATCGTTGCAAAAACGAGGCGTCTGGTCAGGCTTCGGAACGAGGAGCGAAGGTGAGCTCCAGGGACTGGAGCTGGGGACTGCAAAACCATGTTGGAGGAGATACTCAACTTCCTGCTTTATCACAGCCCTCTTCGTAGGATTAACCCGGTAAGGATGCTGTTTTATGGGCTGATGATCACCTATATCTACATCATGAGCAAGGACTGTTGTCTGAGTGGGGTTGTCACCGAACAAAACTAAATGGTTGTCAATAAGCAGGGTTATGTCACCTCGGGCTGAAACAGGTAAATGAGACAAGTGAGCATCTAAGTTGGACAGAATCTCGGAATTTTTCAAACGTGCACAGGGCACCGAACCACGTTTGTTGCGCAACCCATCCACCTCAGGGCTGTACAACGGCGGCGAATCCGAAACAACGGCAGCGGGGGCCACCAACGAGGGTGAGGCATCGGCGCTGTCACGAGTGAAATAGCTCTTTAGCATATTAACGTGACATACACGGAATTTCTTTGCACGATCAGGTGTTTTTATCTCATAATCAGTTTCACTGAGCCTACGCTCAACAAAATATGGGCCATGAAACTTGGCCTGCAAACACGAACCGGCAATTGGCAACAGGACCAACACTTGATCTCCAGGCTGAAAATCTCTTACAGCTGATTTTCGGTCATAGTTACTTTTCATTTTGGACTGTGCGGTTGAGAGAGCACTAGGAGCCAACTCACATGCTGAATGTAACCTCTCTCTGAAGGAACTCACATAGTCCAAAATATTATGGCCGGGCCTGGGTTTCTCTGCAAGCCACCTCTCTTGCAGCAGGCGCAACGGACCACGCACGGTATGGCCGAAAACCAGCTCCGCTGGGCTGAAACCCAGCGACTCCTGTGTGGTTTCTCGAACAGCAAACAGAAGAGGTAAACCCTCATCCCACTCACGACCGGACTCTAGGCAGAATTTACGGAGCATAGACTTCAAAGTTTGATGAAACCTCTCCAGTGCGCCTTGACTCTCCGGATGATACGCACTGGAGGTGTGGTGCTTAACAGACAGTTCTGACATTACCTGGGCAAATACTTTCGACATGAAGTTGGATCCTTGATCACTCTGTACACGTTTAGGCAACCCAAAAGTGGTGAAGAATTTCACTAATGCCTTCACTATTGCACGGGCCTTTATTGTGCGTAATGGCACAGCCTCTGGATAACGCGTCGCGGCGCACATGACGGTGAGGATATACTGATTAGCCGACTTTGTTTTTGGCAAAGGCCCGACACAATCAATGATGACATGCTCAAACGGTTCTCCCACAACAGGAATTGGTTTCAACGGAGCGGGTGGAATTACTTGGTTGGGTTTACCCACCATTTGGCAACGATGGCAAGTGCGGCAGAATTTGGCAACATCTGATTTTAACCCAGGCCAAAAGAAATAGCGGAGGATGCGATGGTACGTCTTTCTAATCCCCAGATGACCAGAGAGACTGTGATCATGGGCCAAACTCAACACTTGGGAACGGAACTGTACGGGCAAAACAACTTGTTGAACAGCTTCACCTTTCAAACCAGATACAGGAGACCAGTTACGCATGAGGACACCACCATCCAACCAGTAAGTAACAGGGTTTTCATCAACTGTCTGTGCAAGGGCGGTAGACAAGCAAGTAGCCAGAGTGCTGTCAAATTGCTGAGCCTGAATAAGTTGGGCTTTATCCACTGATAAAGTCAACTCTGCATCCTCTAATTTCGGGCTAGCAGAAACACACACCTTCGAATCAGTTAACACAGGGGTACTTTCTAAAGAGGTAGTGAGTGGATCCAACATAAACGAATCACTGAGATCCACTACATTACCAAATTTGGTAGTCTGCGCTCGCGTAACGGCGCATGCAGGAAAAATAGGGGGCGAATTTGGCACAGTGGGAGCAACGTCACACAGATCCAAAACAGGATTTTCGATTACCTCGGGAGGAGGAAACACTTTTCCTCCTGCCAGGTCGTTCCCGAGGATAAGATCCACTCCCGACATGGGTAGTTGAGGGCGCACGCCAACTCGCACACGGCCCGACACTAAAGGGGACGAGAGATAGACAGTGTGTAATGGCACGCGTAAAACACTCATTTTAATTCCCCACACCAAGATGTCGGAACCACCATAGGTTTCGGGCGAGAACGGCAAGACACCACCACGGATAAATGAGTATTTTGCACCGGTATCCCGCAGGATAGTGATCGGAACTCGGTCAGCCTCATTGTCAGTCAAAGCCAAAAACCCCTCAGAAAGGAATGGTCTGAACTCATCATCCAGCTTATCTGGAGCTTCTACCGTTTGGTCATGCTGACTAGGTTTCGCTTGAACGAGACCAACGGCAGATGGCCCTTTGCCAGGTTTGATTTGCTCTTTCCTCTTGAGTGCAGGACAGACTGCAATGAGGTGACCGGTTTCATGGCAATAGAAACACTCGCGGTCTCCGTTCGAGGCGGGCGCGTTACGCCGAGTCATTTTGGGGGATTTTCTTCTCTCTGTGGAGGCAGAGTAGTCACGGTGCACCGGCGGGGAAAAAACATTTTTGTGTGTTAAAGCAAATTCATCGGCCAGCACCGCGCCTTCCGAGAGAGTTGTGACTTTTTGTTCATTCAGATACAACACAATTTTATCTGGTAGGCGATTTTTGAACTCCTCCAGCAGGACGAGCTCCCGCAGCTGTGCAAAATCTAGGGCCTTACTGGCCTGACACCATTTATCAAACAGGATCCCCTTCTCCCGCGCAAACTCTACATAGGTCTGGTTGACAGTTTTTTCACACATTCTAAATTTTTGCCTATAAGCCTCAGGAACTAACTCATACGCACGTAAAACAGTGGCCTTCACAATGTCATAATTTAAACTTTGTTCGATTGTAAGGCTGGCACACACCTCCTGTGCTTTTCCCACTAGTTTACAGCCTCCCTGAATTGAGGAACAAGTGCAATATGCCGGCTTACATCAAAACTGTCGTGGCGGCTGGAAAGAGGTGCTTGGTGGTGACTGGAGGATAGGTTGCTGGATTGACCCCGCTCTAGCTCTAGAGCCCGCAGCCGCAGATGCATGGTCTCAGTTTCCAGCTCCCGGTTCCTCACCTCTGCCTCTTTAATCTGAAGCACCAACCTGAGCTCCTCGGCATTCATGCCTTGGAAACCCAGGGGGTCTCCGCGAGGCGATGGAACACGGTTCTCTGCATGGTGCTTCTCCTCACCACCTACAGCCATTGGAGGCATAGAAAGCAGACCTCCTTCCCCCAGCCGCTCACACAGGATCAGCTTGATTTCAGCCTTCTTGGCATTTAATGGCACCTGTACATCAAAAAAGTTAGCAATAATGAGTAGATCAGCTTTCCTACATCTATCCAATTTCTCTGCAGTTGGATTTGTAGTGAAATCATCCAGCTGGAACTCCATACTGCCACACTCACGAAAGAAAAAACTGCCAACCAGAAACAAGAAAGTAGACACATACGTTACCGTACCCAACAAACTTACCGAACGAGCTACCACCGGAAACGGACGGACGAGCCCCCAATTCATGTTACGCCCCGGCCTAGGGGAAACCCGGGCGCAACATAAAAGGATGGCTCCCCTCTTTCCCCGCTCCCAAACACAACCAGCAAACACGTAGTTTGAGCCCCAAACAGTTTATTGTTTCAGGGAGAACAGGCGTCAGGGTGGGTAAAAGGCCAAAATAACAACCCAAAAGAAAACTAACACAGATTCCCTAATCTTACCTGCTTAAAGAAAAGAAACAAAATTACATGAGGCTTACCTACACTCCTAACCAAGGAAACACAGGAGAAAAAGGATCTCAAACAAAAAAGGCCACCCACCCCTACAACTCCCAGGGCTGTAACAAAGCAATGAACAGAACTAACACAGAACTAAGATGCTGGCAGGTTGGAGGCTGGCAAAGAAAGGAGGCGATCTCTTGACAGGTGGCAGCAGCTTTATACTTTGGTGTCTCAGCAGGAACCAATCACCGGCCAGGACACACCTACACAATCACACAGCACAACCAATCATAGCACACCACCTGCTGCTCATCAGACACACAGATGAGAGAGGGAGAGAAAGCACAGAGCAGAAGAACACAACAGTACATGGAAAACCACACATATGACCAAGGGTCATAACAGTAGCTCGCTCTCATTATCAAGTGTACCATTCTTAAACAATGTTAAACAATTAACAGGTATTAGGGATAACTTTATTGTGAGTAACATTCTTAGTACATGGAACAGTGTAAAGAAAGCATTTTCAATCACCAGAAAATACTCTTTTTATGCACCGATTGTTGATAATCCAAACTTTATTCCTTCTTGTATCGACCCTGGTTTTAAAGAGTGGAACACATTTGGAATCTCTATGAAGGTGGTACTATGAAATCATTTAACCAACTTCAGGAAGAGTTCGGGCTACCTAAGATACACTTTTTCAGATCTGAGGTTCAGGGTACAAAAGAGACTCCTCAAAGCTTTCTTATCCGTGCCTTGGATTTGAGGCAGAAGATTCTGTTTGCTTCACAGGAGTCTGAGTCAGGCCTAAAGTGTGACCCTGGGCTAGTCCAAAGTATGTTCCTGCACACAATTCTGACTGGCTTGCAGAGTGATAATATAAAACGTGATCTCCAACCATATCTTGAGCAGGCAGATGTTTCTGATGAACTCTTACTTGAACAATTGAACACAGCATGTGCCTATGAAAGTGAGAGGCAAGACAAGAGAAAAATGGTAACACCACAGCGACCGGTAGCCATCCATTCTGCCCAGTCCAGTGATCCTCCTGCGGAAAAGAAAGAAAAAGCATCTTGCCAACAAAGTTACAATAAAGTGCAACCTGACATTTTGTCTGAGCTCAAAGAGATGAGGTCTAACATGGCTCTTCTAAAAGATCTCAAAGCAGAAGTTTCCCAAATTAAAGAGTCTATGCAGCAGACCCTGCGCCTACCCAGGCAGCATCCAAATCTTGCAGCAGGATTGGATAATGCACCATCCCAACAGATGTCAGTCCAGCCGATGCAGTTCCCACCACAGAGGTGGGAACTGCGAGGTGATCCCATCCAGTATCCCCAAAGGTTTGCCACCCAACCCTCTTCTTTCACACCAACTCCTCGCCGCAGAAGGAGATGCTTTGCCTGTCAACAAAACAATAGTGAAGACTGCATGCACTGCTATAGGTGCGGCAGCGGCGAACACTTCCTGGCTGGTTGCAGAGAGAGAGGGCAAAGACAGTTTAGAGGCAATACTTTAAACGAGGAAGGGTTGCTCCAGCGGGGCAGGGAGTAACCAGTCCAGTAGCAATGTCCCAACACTGTGCACACTGTGGTGCAAAGGAAGAAGGCATGAGACTCAGACAATGTGCATCATGCAAAAGAGTGTTATACTGTTCTAAGGCATGTCAAGCTGAACACTGGACTGTCCATAGAAACCAGTGTGCATCAACTTCATGTGAAACAGTTCAGACTAAGACACCACAACGAAAGAAACAAGTTAAAGTGGCCCCATTAGTCAGAAACAAATACCTGATTGACTGTTATATCCAAGACCAGATGGTCAGAGCCTTGTGAGACTCTGGATCTCAGGTGACTATAGTAAGCGAACAATGGAAAGCAGAACACTTACCAAATGTGAAACTGAGAGACATTTCTGAAATCCTAGAAAGTAAAGATAGTCTAGACATTACTGCAGCTAATGGAGAGAGCATGCCATATACAGGCTGGGTAGAGGTAACTTTTAAATTAGTCTCAGGTGGAGCCCCTACAACAGAGGTAATTGTTCCTAGTGGTGAGAGGTGCCAGCCTTGCCCGACCCATCATAGGCTCCAACGTGATTGGCCTCATTGTTGATACAGAGCTGAAACAGTCTAATGCCAGTAACAAACAGCATCTGATTCAGACTGTTAGAGCAGCCTTTCCTGGCTTTGAGACAAGTAGTGCTGAAGTTATTGTAGAACAAGTTAGTGCTGAACAGTCATACGAGTACACAGTCAAGACCACTAAAGAGAGAGTGAATGTACCCAAACACACATCTGTAAAATTGGAGTGCCGCGTCCAGACAAGCCCTTTACAAGAGGATACCACTCTCATCTTTGAGCCTAATGTCAATCCGCAGTGGACGGAGGGTCTAGAATTCTCTGATACTCTTGTGAAGTTGAGAAAGGGAGTAAAGCCGTTTATTTTTGTTGATGTACAGAACCCCACAGATCATGACATCGTGCTGGCTGGGAGAACTGTCATTGGGACAGTACAACAAATTCAAGCCGTCTATCCAGCTACAATATTTGAAAGGTCTCACTCAGTCCCTCCAGCCTCAGTGAATCACGTGAAAGTAGAGAAAGATCCAACCACCAGTGATGGATGGGATCCTCCAGTTGATTTGAGCCATCTCAGTCAACCTGAAAAGGAAATAGTTCAGAAAATGTTGAGGGATGAATCAGATTCTTTCTCTAAATCAGACGACGACATAGGATGCATCGGAAAATTACAACTCACCATTTCATTGACAGACACCGACCCTGTAGCCAAAACCTACCTGTCTGTGCCTAAACCACTATATAGAGAAATGAAAGACTACTTACACGACCTCATTGCACAAGGCTGGGTGAACAAATCAAACTCACCTTATGCTTGTGTATTGATTACCGGGAGCTGAACCAAAAGACTGTCCCTGACCGCCAACCGATTCCCCGAGTCCAGGACATCATGGATGGCCTGGGAGGCAACTCCTGGTTTTCGCTTTTAGACCAAGGGAAAGCCTATCATCAAGGCTTCATGGCTGAAGAGAGCAGGCCCCCTGGGGTTTGTATGAGTGGATTTGAATCCCATTTGGTCTGATGAATGCTCCAGCTGCCTTCCAGCGGTGCATGGAGGAATGTTTGGAAGGTCTGAGAGATGAAATCTGTATCCCATATCTCAACGACACAATAGTGTTCAGCAAGTCATTCATGAATCAGGATGTCAGAATGGTGCTACAGCGACTCAGACAGCATGGCATAAAGCTAAAGCCCAGCAAGTGTGAGATATTCAGGCGTCAGGTTCGCTATCTGGGGCGGATTGTATCTGTAGAGGGTAGTCAAATGGACCTCGCTGACACCATCGCTGTAAGAGCCTTAAAGGAGAAGAGACCACACACTGTGTGACAAAGTGGGTGAGAACTCTCCTCTACTCACCACTTGTCCCTTACATAGTCATCTTATGCAGTACACCAGCTTATTTCTGTATGTGTCCATGTGGTTATAATTTACTATTGCTTTTGTAACATTGCATCACTTACTATCCCGGGTTTGTTTGTGGTAGCATTCGGTTACAGTTCACATCAAAGCACATGAGTAAGTTAAAGCAAACACACAACCATAAGTTAGTTTAAGTTACCTTTATTATGTTGCAAGTTGGAATAGTGTTTAAGTGTTTGTTCCTTTGTTCATACTTACATAATGTGTTCCTTTGTTCAGACCCACCATGCAGGACTACTGTTTGGGAAGGGGCCCGCCCAGCATTTCCTGATTTTATGGTATTAGTGATGTCATGCTGACATCACTGGGCCAGACCAAGTGGAAGGGTTTTCTTTTTTTTGTAGGAATGTTTCTTGGGGTTTGTTTAAGGCATTCTAAAAGTAATGTTAAGATTACTTACCTTTAAAGAGCCATTTAGTAGTGTAAATGAGCTTGTAAGTGAGTCAAGAACATTGTTTGATTTCCTTGTATTAAGGTTACTGTGTAGGTCAACCTTTGTATATTATGGTACTGGCTGAATTAGTCTGTGTGTGAATTGAACGCCCTATAAATTCAGAAGGGTTTGTGCTCCTGGGAAGAGGGGAGGCCGTGCTGCCACAAACACGTGCCGTTTGTTTGATTTACCATGATTTAACTTTCAGAGATTATTTTTCTTGTGTTTTTTTTGTTATTTAGCCTGAGTTACATGTGTAATGGCGAACACTGTAAATAAATATGCACCCCTGCAATCTCAAGATGTCTGCTGAGTCTGCCTACCTACCACCTTCCTTGCCATCCGAGCTAGACTACTTTACAAATGGTGGCAGTGGTGGCTCCAGGCCAGTAGGAGGCAGCGATGCAGAAATCAACTAGAACAAAGAAGCACCAAGTGCCAATGGAGTGTCCAAGGGAGGAGGCACCAGATGATCTTAACCAGCAGGGGGCGGTCGGTGAGCAACCTACTGATCCACACAACCTTGCTGAGCTTTCCAACCTGTTGCGGGGCCTGATGCAGCAGCAAACCGTCCGGGAAGCAAACTGGGAGCAGGACAGGCAACGCCAGGAAGAGCGCTGGAAAAGAATCCAGCACCAATTCATCCAGCTCCAACAGGAGGTGCAGTCAGAACGCCGGGAGCGCCAGCAGCCGTTGGAAGGTGCAGCAGCTGACCCCGGAACACTCCTGAGGTCTACTGTGGAGCAGCCTGGTCCTCAACCTGTTCTGCCGGTACCAGATCCCCCGCAGGCCTCTGTTGCAGCACAGTCGTCCAGTCTGGCAAGGTTTCCGGGGTGGAAAGGCCCAAAAATGCAGCCGTATCACGAAGATGAGGATATTGAACACTACCTAACGACTTTTGAAAGAATTGCCAGTGCATGCCAGTGGCCACACGAGGAGTGGGCACTACATCTGGCTCCACTTCTCAATGGTAAGGCACGAGCTGCTTATGTGGCTATGGACATAGAGGAGACTAAGGACTATGCAAAGGTGAAGTGTGCTGTTCTTGAGAAATTTGAAATAAGCACAGAGACTTACCGAAGGAGGTTCCGCTCCACTATGGTAGAGGCAGACGAGACCCCCAAAGAGTTGCAGACACGCTTGAAAGACCTGTATGACAAGTGGATGGGCCCGAAAGAAAAAACAAAGGAGCAAATAGGTGATGCTATCGTGATGGAGCAGTTCCTGAGAGTCCTCAACCCCGACCTTCGCACCTGGGTAAAAGAGCGCAACCCAACCACATCAAAGGAAGCTGCAGAGATGGCCGAAGCTTTCCTGGCCGCCTGACGCCCACTAAAAAGTTATATCACTCCCAGACCCAGTCCAGCCCCTCCATCATCGGGTAAGACAGAGGGTGGGAATGGGCACGGGTTCAGGAACTCAAAGCAAGGTTCCCCGAGTACCAGCAGCCGGGTTAGGGAATTTAAGCAGAGAGGCCCCTCAGTATGTCACTCCTGCGGTCGCACAGGTCACTTTAAGGGAGACTGTCCAGGTCAGCAGGTTAGTAAAACATACATGAGCTTTTCACCAGAGTCGGTGTATTGTCAGCAGGAGGAAGTTGAGGAGCTAGCATCCCCTAGTGATCAAGAGCGCACCACTTGTGTTTTCATTGAGGAAAAGCCGTGTGTTGCCCTCTTAGATTCGGGTAGTGACCGCACTCTTGTCCGGCAGGATTCTCTCCCTAGGGATGTCACCTTCAGTGGTAAAGTTAAAGTTTGGTGTGTTCACGGTGACAATGTAGACTATCCCTTAGCTGATATCAATATTCAAGTTGAGGGCCAGCAGTACTTCCTGTCAGTGGGAGTGATGGGTACACTTCCTTACCAAGTGGTGTTAGGCAGGGATCTGCCCATCCTTCGTGATTTGATAGCCAGGGGGAAGCAAAATGATCCCGGGGTTTCATGTGAGGGTATGATTGCAGTCACCAGGTCCAAAGATAGTGAGCATCACTCAGAGCCAGGTCTAGGTTGGAGTGAGTTACCTTTTGCAGGCAGTGAAGTTCCTGGTGTGGAGGGATCCAGACAGTGTTCGGCAAGGAAGAGCAGAGTGCAGAGGAGACAGGATAAGGTGAGGGGAACAAAGATTGTTGAGTCAGTTCCAGAGCCAGAACATGATGAGCTAATGGTCATACCTAGTGATATAGCCCAGCTTCAAAGGCAGGACCCTTCTCTAGCGCCCCTATTTTCAAAGTGTGTCCCTATTTCAACTGAGGTCACAGAGAGTGTCAGGGAGGTATTTCTCCTAAAGGGGGAGCAACTGTATCGTCGCAGCAGGGTGGGAGACCAGCTGGTTGTTCCCAAGAGTTGGAGGGCCCACAGTCTTGCAGCTAGCTCATTCTGTACCTTGGGCAGGTCACTTAGGCCAACAAAAAAACCTTCTCCAGGATGGCGACTCGCTTTTATTGGCCACAGCAGTTTGCTGACACAGTTCAGTTTTGCAAATCATGTCCTCAGTGCCAGTTTACAGCACCAGGTAGGAAGGGTGACAGGGCTCCACTTATCACCATGCCAGTTATAGACACCCCTTTCTCCCGCATCGCCATGGACATTGTAGGCCCACTGGAGAGGAGTAGTGCAGGTCACAGGTATATTTTGGTCGTGTGTGACTACGCTACAAGATATCCTGAGGCATTCCCCCTAAGAAAGGTCAAGGCCCGCCAGATTGCAAACTGTCTATTACAAATGTTCTCAAGGGTTGGGATCCCCAAAGAAATCATTACTGACCAGGGTTCCAATTTCACCTCTAACTTCCTGAGGGAAGTCTACAAACTGCTGGGGATCAGAGGAGTCAAGACCAGTCCCTACCACCCACAGACGGATGGCCTTGTTGAACGTTTCAACAAAACCCTCAAAATCCATGCTGAGGAAGTTTGTGGAGGACTCAGGGGCAGACTGGGACCAATGGCTCCCCTTTCTACTTTTTGCCTACAGAGAGGTGCCTCAAGCGTCGACAGGTTTTTCTCCATTCCAGCTCCTGTATGGTCATGCAGTACGAGGTCCGCTGGATGTGCTGAAGGAGGCCTGGGAGGGACCAAAACCTGAAAAGCAATGCAGTGTTCTCTCATATGTATTAAAGATGAGAGACAAGCTTGAACAGTTCCAGGACTTGGCCAACACTCATCTGGTCAGTGCTCAGCAGCGTCAAAAACAGAGCTATGACAAAGTGGCTCGCCGGAGGTTCTTCCCAAGAGGGCCAGAAAAGTTCTGCTTCTTCTTCCAACATCCGAGAGTGGCCTCTTAGCCAAGTGGCAGGGGCCCCTATGTGATAAACAAGAAAGTAGGTCCTGTCACCTATGAACTGTACATGCCAGATCGCCGCAAGAAGCATCAGGTATTCCATGTTAACTTGTTGAAGGAATGGCTTGACAGACCAGAATCATCAATACAGTTGTGGGCTCGCACTGTGGTTGAAGAAGAGGAACCACAGGAGCAGTTCTTTCCCCTCTGCAGGTGAAGAGCAGTCCTTCCCAGATCTAAGTCATCTTGCAGCAGACCAGCAGGAGGAGCTAGAGGCCATCATGCCTGTTGAGCTCTTCAGCACCAACCCAGGTTGCACAGACCTCATCCAACATGACATACGGCTCCGTTGTCCCAACCAACAACCCATTAGGGACACCACCTCCAGAGTTCCAGCAAAGCTGATGCCTGCTCTGAAGCAGGAGGTGGAAGACATGCTTGCCATGGGGGTCATTGAGCCATCTAGAGGTGAGTGGTGTAGTCCAGTGGTGCTGGTCCCCAAGAAAGATGACACAAAACAGAGATTTTGTATAAATTTCTCTAAACTGAATGCTGTTTCTGCTTTTGATGCGTACCCAATGCCAAGAGTAGAGGAGTTGATTGAGCGCTTGGGAAATGCCAAGTATCTTACAACACTGGACCTTTGTAAAGGGTATTGGCAGGTGCCATTGACTGAGTCTTCTAAAGACTTAACTACATTTAGGGTCCCTAGTGGACTTTATCGTTTCAGAACAATGCCTTTTGGACTGCACGGAGCTCCAGCTACGTTCCAGAGGCTGGTAGATGAAGTCCTGAGAGGAGCTGATGGCTACGCGGCGGCATACATTGATGACATTGTGGTGTTCAGTGAGACATGGGAGGATCACATTCGACACCTCTCTGATGTCCTTCAACGGATCCATACAGCTGGACTGGTCATCAACGCACGCAAATGTCACATTGCCAAGACAGAGGTGGAGTACCTTGGATACATCATCGGGGGAGGGGTCATCCGCCCTCAAGTGGGTAAGATTGAAGCCCTTGTGGCCTATCCTCCTCCAACCACCAAGAGGAAGGTAAAATCATTCCTGGGGGTTGGTACCGCCGCTTCATCCCCAATTTCTCTGCCAGGTCAGCTGTTCTTAGTGACCTGACCCGTAAAGCCAGCCCTATCAAGGTCAAATGGACTCCAGAGTGTGATGCTGCTTTTGTGGACCTGAAAAACTGTTTGTGTAATGAGCCTGTGTTGCAGTGTCCAGATTTCACCCAGCCATTTACTGTGCAGACAGATGCGTCTGGGGTGGGACTGGGAGCTGTGTTGCTGCAGGGTAAGGGAGAGGACCAGAGGCCAGTGCAGTACATAAGCCGCAAGCTCTTCCCAAGGGAAACAAGGTATTCTACTATTGAGAAGGAAGCCTTGGCGGTAAAATGGGCCATGGACACTTTGAGGTATTATTTAATGGGTGATGAATTTGTGTTGGAAACTGACCATCGGGCATTGCAGTGGATGAACAGAATGAAAGATTCTAATGCAAGGATTACCAGGTGGTATCTGTCCCTACAACCATATCGTTTCAGGATCCAGTACAGACCAGGACACAAGAATGTTGTGGCTGACTTCCTGTCCCGTTCCTTTGAGGAGTGACTGTCTTAAGGGGGGGGGGAGTGTGACAAAGTGGGTGAGAACTCTCCTCTACTCACCACTTGTCCCTTACATAGTCATCTTATGCAGTACACCAGCTTATTTCTGTATGTGTCCATGTGGTTATAATTTACTATTGCTTTTGTAACATTGCATCACTTACTATCCCGGGTTTGTTTGTGGTAGCATTCGGTTACAGTTCACATCAAAGCACATGAGTAAGTTAAAGCAAACACACAACCATAAGTTAGTTTAAGTTACCTTTATTATGTTGCAAGTTGGAATAGTGTTTAAGTGTTTGTTCCTTTGTTCATACTTACATAATGTGTTCCTTTGTTCAGACCCACCATGCAGGACTACTGTTTGGGAAGGGGCCCGCCCAGCATTTCCTGATTTTATGGTATTAGTGATGTCATGCTGACATCACTGGGCCAGACCAAGTGGAAGGGTTTTCTTTTTTTTGTAGGAATGTTTCTTGGGGTTTGTTTAAGGCATTCTAAAAGTAATGTTAAGATTACTTACCTTTAAAGAGCCATTTAGTAGTGTAAATGAGCTTGTAAGTGAGTCAAGAACATTGTTTGATTTCCTTGTATTAAGGTTACTGTGTAGGTCAACCTTTGTATATTATGGTACTGGCTGAATTAGTCTGTGTGTGAATTGAACGCCCTATAAATTCAGAAGGGTTTGTGCTCCTGGGAAGAGGGGAGGCCGTGCTGCCACAAACACGTGCCGTTTGTTTGATTTACCATGATTTAACTTTCAGAGATTATTTTTCTTGTGTTTTTTTTGTTATTTAGCCTGAGTTACATGTGTAATGGCGAACACTGTAAATAAATATGCACCCCTGCAATCTCAAGATGTCTGCTGAGTCTGCCTACCTACCACCTTCCTTGCCATCCGAGCTAGACTACTTTACACACTGTAGGAGAGCTAAGATCTATCATGGGCCTTCTGGGCTACTATCTACAATACATCAGTGTCCTGTCTTTTTACCTTTTCACATTTCCCCCTGTTCAGTATTCACACTGATGAAGGACAGAGAAAGGGGCAATGCACTGTGCACTGTGCAAACAATTCATTTGTGTTTTGCAGTTGCTCAAATACTTTCGCTCGTATCGCTACAATTTATTAACTATTCGGAAAATGCCTAAAATAAAATAATACATTTAGATCGAAAGGGGCATTTTGTTCAATTAAGGGAAAAGGGGCAGGTGCCCAAGCACCCATAGCCCCCCCCTCTGCACATGCCTGCAGGTAGGCAATTGCTGGGGGCCTCGTCCGCCAAAGCGCCTCATGAATTTTTTGTTGTACGAATTCCACCTGTTCTGAATGAATGCGTGTTCATGAGAATTGTGAATTGACGGCCCAATAATGCCATATAAGGTTAGGGGTGTGGCCCATATGTCGGGGAGCTTCAGTCATAAAAATGACACGGAAGACTAAGGAATAGTCTACCAGCTCTGAGACTGAAGTCCTACTATCAGAAATAAGTCAACCAAAGCATATAATATTTAATATAATTCAATAGTGGAATCAAAGGCGCTGCTAAAGCCAAGGAATGGGAAAAAAAAACTTGCTGTTAATGCAGTGTCGTCTGTTGTGTGTCCCCTTACGAAAATCAACTATAGGCCTAGTATTCCTATATTACATTTTAGATGAATACTAAATAAATATCCCAACAAATCTATAATTCCCTATAGGAATGTTATAGTGATACTACGGAAGACGAAAATGCCATGATATGGTCACTATAAACTCACTAGTGAGTATCACAGACACTCTAAGTCCCTATCGGAGTATTATAGGAATATTATAGGACTATAGTGATTTGTCGGCACTGTCACAGAAATAATAACATGTCTTTCTTGACATATTTATGAGATTGCTATTTTTCCTGTGACTATAACCACTGTAGTTAATCTCAACATGATTATACATTATAGTGTAATTTATATATTCAAACTCAAAATTTCTTCAAAGTGACAGAGATACAATCCATTAGTCAACAACAAAGGTTTTTTTTGCTTTGGAGAACGGCAGGTTGATTGTACGTGACTCGTACTCGGTCTGGACCACTCGTACATTTTGATCGTACCTAAGAGAAAATTCTAAATTGGTGAATGCAGCAAGTTCTCTTAAATCGCTCGTATGAGTTAAGAACGAATCTGTTCGTCCGAGCGGTTCTTGCATGAGGCTCATTGTTCGTAATATCACACTGTCATCAGTGTTAATTTAACTCGCACAGTGTTAAAATTAACACTATCGCAGTGTTTATATAATTCTCACCGGTTCTGAGTTAAAGTTACACTTTTGATAGTGTTAATATTCAACTCTTCAATAGTGTTAAATTTCTAACACACACAGTGTTATTTAATGACACATTTAAGTGTATTTTTAACTCCAAATTGTGTTATTCCCTTTCACCAGGAGAGTTACTGTAACACACAAGCTGCAAGAAGTACACTGCCCCTCTGAACTTACTGATACTTTGTATCACATAAGGTAAGCGATCATCTCACATCCCATTCGCTACTCAACTTGCTACTTCAGGCTGTGGCCGACAGACACATGGCCATCTCATTTGTTCGTGAAAATCTTGATATTGGGGACAGTGACATGGCTGGATAGCTAGCTAGTCTTGTTGTTAAACATACTGTCAAATTATATTTACTGTTTGTTATTGACTTTGAATGTTGCTAGCATAACCTTAGCTTTCTGGCTCATAGCTGAGCCAAAGGGTTCTATGAGCTGAGCGGACTAGAAATATCTCCCGCTGCCAAGTCGTAGCTAATGTTCGTCCGATTTACTGGAGTAGTCAACAACGTTTCCGTTGCATAAGAACCTTATGGGACGGTAATGATTGTTCCAGGTATTAGGCAAACCCTCAGGTGTTACCAGGGAAACTGAGTTATGGCTTGTGAAAAACTTTAGATTTTGATTACAAAACGCATGAAAATATAAATAAACTCAAAACAAGAGTCAATAGCAACAGCAGAATAAGCTGTTTGGCATTGGCAGAGAAGATTTGGCAAATTTTTCATGAGCGCAACCCACATACTCAGCTGTGCTGCTCATCCCACAAATGCATGTTCCTTACAAATGAGACACCATTTAAAAGGGAAATAAACAGGCTTTCCAACGGTATAAAATGTATTGCCAAGAAGCATTGTTACAACAGAGAAATAATCTATCAAACACAAATTTCCGAACTTTTTGTTCGATGTTTAGATAACACTATCAAGTAAAAGAATCTTTTTGATTCTGCAAAACACAGGCGTTTCATGTTCAATCTCAGTGCAAATGATTAGTCATGCCCTGTACTCTGTCCCACTGATTTTAACCCAGTTGGTAGAGAAGATGTCTTTTGGTACAGCAGCATTCAGGTCTTGGGCAAACAAGTCACTATCGTTCTCATTGTCCGAACTAAAAGATTTCAAGGGTCCGTATTCAATATGGTTTAAAGGTGATGTCTCCCAATGATATCCTATGGACATTTGGTGTTTTTTTGCAAGTGATTTAGTGATGTTCTCATGAACACTAAGTAGATGTTTCTTAAAACATGAATATGTCGAAAACTGATGCCTACAATGATCTTGTGCACAAACTAACTTAAAGTGTATACAGACAACTTTTCAACTTTCCCCTGTTGTCCCCCCCTAGTGTTTCCAAGTGGTATTGTTGTTTGCGCCGCTGTTGCAAAGACAACCAGATTGCTTTCCCTTAGAGCCTAGCTCCCTGCAATAGAACAAACCATCAGTCTGCTTATCAACTCCTTGATCATAACACAATATAGTAACTTTCACCACTGCTCATTTTAGAAAGGCCACTGCAAGAAAACGTGTTCTTTGTTTAGATTATCAAACGGACAATGGATCATTTGTTTGTTTCTGGCTGCTAGCGTTAGCCATGTTGCAAACGCTAGCTAACGCTACCGCCAGCAGCCTGGCTACTGTCCAAAGCCAGAAACAACCGTAAGAATCCCAATTTGAACTAGCAACCCCGATCTCAGTGCTATGATAAAGGCAAAGTAGGCAGGTTGTGTGTTTTCCCCGGTAGCTAAACCTATTCTCTTCCTCTTTTGGTTGCGCAATGGATGACGCACTTCTTTTGTGCCGTAAATGGAGCCTTCATTCTCCTCATAAGTTAAAGCAAAAAAGTTGTCTATAGGGTCTTTAAACCTGGTGCTTGGATAGAAACTGATTCAATTCTTTCAATTCAATTCAATTCAATTCTTAAATGGGTTATCACGGACTGGCAAGCCACATATGCGCCTTGACAAATGAAGCACATAAACATTTTTTAAGCCTAGCTGAAGAGTTTTGCCCGAAACTCACAAACTCGTAGGGACTCATCTGTCACTGTAACATCAATGTTGTTGTGTCTGCACTCATCGTTAAGACAGGTTGAACACATAGTGGGATTTAAACAGTTCATCAAAAGCACCCAAAGAGCTGGTTGCCTGGCAGGGGATGAGCTGTTTGTCCATGACGATGTAGAAAGTATCAATCTTGATCTGGGTTCGGCCAACAGCAAGGATGAATGGTTGTTTACCCTCTCTTTCACGCAGGTGTTCATCGATGCTGCGGCATGACTGAAAAACAGAACAATTACATGAAAACCTTTAAACCTTTCTTACCCATATGATGGCATTTGCCAATCAAAGCAAGCATAATGGATCCTCAAAGTTTGGCCGTCAACTCCCCCTGTCATGAAATTACGCACTTCATTGGGAGTGTGTTCCTCCAAAATGAAGGAGATGTAGAAAATGCAAATACGCAATTTTGTGCAGCAAACCACATCTGGAAAAAAAATAAATAAAATGAAACACAACACACATGCACAACAACACGTTAGAGATTCATTATCATTGCTCTTTCCAACCCTCTTGTCTCCAAAATGGGGAGACTACTTCTTTAATAAAGTAATTCCCTCATTCTCAAGGAGGCTGAAAAGTGTGGTGATAGTAAATCTGATTATAAATACATAACAAACGTGTGTTGTTTTTCATCCTTCCTGCCATTTTTCAGCTGTGGATTGCTTCTCACAATTATATTGTTTCCAGGTCTATATCTCCCTATACATTTTGGGGAACACACTCCCAATTAAGCGTGTGTTCTCGTGACAGGGGGATTTTATAGGTCAAACTTGGAGGATCCTCATTGTTGAGGAATTGTAAGGTTAGAAACAATAAGATATGCAGATTAGTCCTTTTATTTTTGCAAAGTTACATTTCTGGGGGAAGAAAATGCCTGTGCAGGGTGTTTCTAATTGAGTTGAGTTAATATAATTTAAAAAAAAAAAAAAAAGATTCATTGGATTTTAACAGATTAGACATACATACCTTGTGAAAGTGCACCATTTTGTCCACTGCATCACTGGGACTTATTTTGATCCTCCTCTGTCCTGTGGGTGGCAAGAGATGGAGAAGGAGCAGCAGGAAGCCAGGTCACTGTCCCAGTCTATCAGGGGGAGAAACAAGGCAAAAAGTCATTCATTTACTAGGAATGCACAAAGGAAGCAGTCCTAGATGTGTGGAATATAAACAAGTCATGTTGCTTACTGGTGTCATGACTGGTGAATGACAGTGAAGGAAAGAGTGTAATGTTTCCCAGGGCATACTTCTTCTGCTTGATGCCTCTGACTCTGAAACCTCTGTGGTAGACAGTTTCCTGGCTGCAGGGCTGGATGTAAGTCTGGGGAATCCCCCATTCTATGCGATTAGTGATGTCATTGTCATTTACTGACAATTAAAAATTAATTTGTGCCTACCTCAGGTAAGTTTTTGAACAGTAGTGTAGTATAAGGCCATAGTGGCTGTGCAATTTTACACCAAATGTGGCTAAAGAGTGGCTGTGCAGTAATAGCAATAGGTTACAGGGGTTGTGTGTTTAATGCATTAGTTGCGCAATATGATGCGATGGGGCTGTGCAACGATTGCCTTGCGTTCTTTGTATTGGTAGGTAGTAATATGTATGGTATATTGTATGTATGTGTGTCTTTTTGATGATGTATGCATAGAGCAACACACAGACTCCAAGACAAATTCACCCCACGGGGACAAAGTATATCTTATCTTATCTTATCTTATCTAACCGACTGGAACTCTCTCTAAGCTGAGTGCAACAACTACATGTGTACAGATATTTGTATTAGTATTATTTGTATACAGATTTGTGTCTGGATAAAATTGTACATGGGTGGGCCTTGAACTGGAAATGGTACAATTATAAAATCATTTCTAGCATTATTACATTTCAGTCAGGACACCATGCAAATCCCCCAAACCTCAGAACCATACGCCAATTTAGCTAGCCTAATCCATGTGCTGTTACTGTCAGCACCTGGGTTAGGCGGTGGGATTTCCCTGATTTTCTCAGGGAAATCCCACCACTTCAGCGACTTCCATTTTGACTTCAACAGGAAGACAGGTATGGAGGACCACAAGTGTCACGGAAATAGTAATAAAGCATTTCATTAATTAATTGTCATGGCAGCTGCCTGGCAGCTCTCCTCTCCCTTTCTCTCTCTCTCTCTCTCTCTCTCTCTCTGTCGGTGTGTGGTGGGCGTATAGGTTGGACCTGCATTCCGCACGTGGGGAGGTGTGTCCGTCAATCTATCTGACTACTTTATTCCCTGCTGTGCCTGCAGTCTTCGTCAGATCGTAGTTTCTAGTGTGCTGTCTGCCAGCCGCTAGACTGTTGGTTAGTGACCCGTCTTGTGAACGTTTATACGTCTTAAGCCAAGTTAACCCTAGAAGTTCTAGTCATAGTTTGGATTGTGTTGTGTTTCATAAAAATGTCATCAGTGATGTATCGCTTGAGGTGAATATGGATGGAATCCCTGTGTGAAACATATGTGAAACTAAATTTTTTACCCACTCCACTGTGTGTGTGTGTGTGTGTGTGTGTGTGTGTGTGTGTCGTTCTCTAGGTGTGGATGGCAGCATGTTCTCAAGTCCTCTTCTCCTGTGGTGTGGCATCAGGGAGCCTGATCACACTGGGCAGCTATAACAAAGTCAAAAACAACTGTTACAAGTAAGCAACAGCACCAATAACTCATGGCATACAATTTGAATTGGCCTTTTTTGGAGTTTATTATTATGGAAAGAAGTTAAAGCATTTGGTTTTCATCTATCCTAAAATTGATGTGTTAGCATCGTGACTGCAACCTAAATGAATGTCAATTTTGAATGAATATTGATCAAAATGTTGAGCAAATATTTGACTGTAGGGATGCTGAGTTTAGCTCAAATGAAACAAAATGGGAGTATACTTTTGCAAACCATATTGCTCTTTTGTTTTGTTTTTTTATTACCTTCATATGCATTTTAGAGAATGGAGCATTTAATGCAGAATCGATTTGAATTGCTTGGGACTTGACTTGATGCATGTAGAGAAGACTTGAGATTTGACTTTCGTTCTGGTGACTTGGGACTTGACTCTGACTTGTACTTTGATGACTTGAAAAGGTTTCTAAAGTCTTGACTTGAGATCTTGTGTTTGTGTAAATGACTTAGATTGAAAGTGATGAGATTTGTTCCAGCAGACGACTGAATTGAAATTCTGTTTTCTGAATTTGTATGGAATGATTGAATTTCTTGAAGTTGAAACTGATTTTAGACTTGGTCCCATCTCTGTCTTGTAGTGCAACAAAGCTCCAAGTCAAGGGTATGTGAAAAATTTGAGGATGACTGTCCCTGACTGTCCTGTCCCTGTATGAGGCAGCAGATACTTTCATGAAATGATTTCCCTCAGGTCTGAGCTGTATGGTAAGCTGTGTGTCTGTGGCTGTGTGTGCTGAACAGCGGTACCGGTTTCGTGGCCGGCTTCGCGGTCTTCTCTGCTCTGGGCTTCATGGCCCACAAACAGGGAGTTCCCATCGACATGGTGACCGAGTCAGGTACTATCTGCAGCAGTGATTCTCAACCTTTTTCATATCAAGGACCCCTAATTTAGTCTATATTTGAGCCATGGACCCACATTTGGACAGTCCACCATTGAGATTTTGTCTCTCGGACCCAAATCTGAGAATATTTTTATTGTTAGATATGATTTTGTGCAGAATTCCATGACTATCTGTATTGTAGGTAGAGAGATAACAGTGAAACTATGATTAAAACAGTCATTCTTCTACATTCTCTAATTGTGTTAACTTCTTGTAAATGAAGTTTAACGATTGATCAATTTGCTGAGGACCCCCTGGGACCCCCTCAAGGACCCCTGGTGGTCCCCGGACCCCACGTTGAGAACCACATTGAGAACCACTGATCTACAGCACTAAGATACTATCTGCATTACACATAAGAATCAAAATCACTTTAATCACCTAGTAAAATAAATGTCCCGGAATGAAATGGCACTGGTGCAGAGAGATATTGACAACTTACATAGCACAGTCCATACTGACACAGGTATTACAGTCACCTTGCATTGTTGTAACATGCTCCACACAAATGTAGCAGCTCCCCCTTTGGGCCATTCAGTGACAATTCAAATTTCCATAATGTGGGAGTAATACAAGGACTTATATATCTATATACTGTACATACATTTTTGACAGTACACAAGCAACTATCAGCAACTACAGCAACTATCCCTTGTGCTATTTGGATGAGCACCTAGTTTAAATGCAAGAATAGGTATTGTAAGTAATTTTGCACATACAAGGAATTCGACCAAAAAATTGTAAAAGTAGCAGATTAAAAAAATGAAGATAGAAATGTAGGAAATACTTAGAAATAGGATATAAAAAAGCAGTATATAAGTAAAAGTAGCATATAAAAAAGTAGAAGTACAGTATATAAAAAAATTGAGATAGAAATTTAGGAAATAGGTCTCTTTTCAATACAATATGGTTTCTGTTAGAGCCTGACTGACTGCACTGATAGGAAGCTATGGAAGTCAGTAATAGAGAAAAACAGACAGAAATATATTCAGAACTAGAGAATGTTGCACTTGGATCTGTATGTTTTGAACTGAAAAGCTGCACACAGTGGTTTAAATGTTATAAATGGAGAATAGCTATGTATATAATTATATTATAGTTATAATGATATATTTATTTAATTATATAATTATGCAGCCAGAGTTATCATTGAGAAAATCAAATAGAGCATAGTACATGTAAAATACTCAGGAAATAGGACTAATTCACATTACATCTCTCTCTCTCTCTCTCTCTCTCTCTCTCTCTCTCTCTCTCTCTCTCTCTCTCTCTCTCTGTGTTAGGCCACGCCCATTTTGGGCGTTTGCGACGCCCCCTTCTGGGGGTACACATGTTAGAAGTGCCATTCCAGACAAGGCTGAGAAGTTTGGGACTGATTTTGCAAATGGACTTTGATTTAACAGCTATTCCATGGTTATTACACTATAGGCTCTGCCCACTTCCACCAATGATGACAAAATTTCTGGTTTTGACGAGTACATCCTCCCTGAACATGTGTACCAAATTTCATGCAATTTCGTCATCGGGATTAGGAGATTTTTGGCATTTGTGGCGCCCCCTACTTTTCAATCTTAAAACAGCGTTGCACACATGGGTGTTGATGATATCTGAACATGTTCATTAAGTTTCATGATGATTGGACAATCGGTCATGAAGTTATGATAATTTAGCTGACAGGCCACGCCCTCTCACAACTTTAAAAATTAATATATATCTATGATGGCCCCTGTGGGGGGGACTCAACTCATCCACCACCAAAGTGTAGCACCCACCTCATTCACTCTCTCTCTGCTTCTCCTTACAGGCACCTGTTCCGGCTTGGTTGGCTTTGCTGCCTTAGTTTATTTATTTTTATGCATCTTCCAACACCCCTACACACACACACACACCCATCATTTAGCACTTACACATTCTACTGACATCACTGACGTTCACACTCCATACTTTCCTTACTTTACCCATTTTGGCAATTTGGTTTAATTGAGTTAATTTGGTTTAGTTGGCATTTGGTTTAGTTTGTGTAATAAATACTTCTTTTGCTAAACATTTATCATGGTGTGTTTCCCTTTTGTTATGGCCACTTGAGCCAGGTCGTAACAATATCAAAAATCCAAAAAGACAACTTGTAGAGCTTGGTCCATAGATGCTACTGACTGACTTTGGTGATCGGTCAAACGGTGTAGGAAGAGATGTTAAAAATGTGTTTTTCAAAAGTTTCAAAATATCTCAAATTTTCCAGGTGGACCTTGAGGTCCAACTTGCAAAATTGTAGAGTTAGGACACCTGCATATGTGTACCAAGTTTTGTGTAAATCGGACAAATGGTGTACGAGTTATGGTCTTTAAAGTAAAACCGTTAATTATAGCGCCCCCTTCAGGCCATTTGGGTAAATATTTGTTGAGATAGTAATGGGTCATAGTATCTGTCATTGGGCCAAATTTAATGTCTCTGCGATGTACCAGCTCACAGGAATTTGCGCCAACGCAGATGAACAATAATAAACCAGCGCAAAAACAATAGGGTTTCAGCCCTATGGGCTTGAACCCCTAATTAATAATAAATAATGATTTTTACCTCTCACATGTTTTCCAGGGAGGAGTCTATCAGTTCCAGCTGGTTGACTACTATGGTGCCAATGGAACGTGTATATTATTTATCTCTCTGGTCCAGTGTGTGGCTGTCAGCTGGGCCTTTGGTCTGTGGTATTACTACCTGCTTTGTGTGTGTGTGTGGGTATGTGTGTGGTGTGTATACATCCATACAGCATTTGTTTCAGATGGAGCTAGTTGCCACTGAATGCATTTTTAATTGTTCAGTTCTTTCAAGATGTAACGCAATCCAACTCATCTGCACATGAAATATTAAGTAGAAGCCAATGAATGATAGGCTATCTCAAATTTTGTTCTGGCTTTTTAAAAAAAGAAGATTCAATTATCATCAATTTACAGAAGGCGACTGAAATTTGTCATTCTGTATATGCCTTAATAGATTTAATATTAGCCACCCTGCAATCGCCAACTTATAGTGAGAATGCAACCTTCCACTAATGTTAGTGGAAGGTTGCAACATTTTGATTATTGGTTACTGTCAAATTACAAAGTAATTAGATGAGAGTCAGCACATTAGTCTGAGTTATACAGTGGAAGTCATTGAGCAGCAGGTTCGGGTTTCTTCCAGATCCTTTTGAATTGTTACCAACTGACTGTATTTATGATTCAGGGGCTGACCGTCTGTGTGATGCTGTTGAGGAGATGACAGGCCAGAGGCCGTTCTTTCTTTTCAAACTGTGCTGGCGTTACTTCACCCCTCTGATCTGCCTGGTGAGTTACACACTAAGCAGCTGCTGGATGGACGGAATAGATCATTTATTCTGGGCTGCAAACCCCGAAGGTCCAATAAGGAAATTATTTTAATGTCTGTGGATGGCATTGGCAATTCTATCAAGCGCTCGGAGTGGCCGCACAAAAAAGTCGGAGCGCTCTGAAAAAAGAGGCTGGGTGCAGCGCCTTTTCTCTAGGCGGCCGCATACGCTCTCTCCTCATTGGGAACAGTTGAAAAAAGAAAAAAACACTATATGGACTCACCCTAAAGTTCAATTTTACTGACCGATAGCGGCGACTACAAGAACATCTGTATCTTATTGTTGGTGGGCCATCAGGTGTATCTTGTTTCTATGAAGTAGCATGGTTATGAGCAAAGCTAGGCTCCTGTATTTCTGCCTCTCCCACCATGTTGACATTCCCAAACAGCCCAATGGACAGAAATGTATCCATCAATAATTCTGTCCATTTTCCGACGGATCGGTGTGGCCGCAGCTAGTAGAATTCAACCTTGCTTTTACTGAATCTTACCTTGTGCTGACATATTACAGCTGCCCTCTGTGGTCTCTCAAACCATCCACCTGTTATAAACTAGTGTTCCACTTCAAAGATAATTGGTCTTTTCCAATCACTGGATTGGTCTTCTTCAAATCAATCAAGTCTTGTACTGCTTAATACCCCTGAGAATGTTTCACCTGTTTAAAATGGAACATGTAGAATGAAATGTGCATTTTGAAATAAATGTTAATTAATTTACACTACAGTTTGTTTGGTTATTACATTTTACCAGCATGAATTGGATGTTTTTCCAGTCACAAATATCAATATTGTGTTACTTAACAGTGTTTCTAATTATACAAGCCAAGTGTTAAAAGAATATGTTCTGATACATTTTTGAATGTCTTGTTTGTGAGTACTTTCTGACAACATTGACTAAAGCCACAAATCTAGACCACACAATCCAAGTTAATGAACATGCTGTTGCCTCAGTGTAGAGATAGTATTATTTGTAGCCATTATTATTCTGCTGTACGTATTGATTTTAACCATGGGATTGAACTACACTGGATCAAAGGTGAGTCGCCTCACAACACTAGCCATTACATAAATATTAGAGCTCTTTGATCAGATGGAGTCCTGTGTAAACAGTGTATGAAGATAGTTTGCATTATGCAATTTAAATGCAAGTGAAACTAGAATATAGAATATTGTGGGTTTGTGTGGTGTCAGCTCCAGGCCTGATGCGTCTGATGCGTTTGTGTGGTGTCAGCTCCAGTCCTGCTGCTACAGGTGCAGCAGGACTGTCTCGACCAACTCCACTGGAACACACAGGCTGATGAGACAGCAGCCATCCAGAGACGAGTACTGGAGGAGAGAGGAAGAAGAGAGGGAGATATGGGGAGAGGAAGAGTATGTTGAGGGACAGAATGGAGCAAAAGACTTTATTCTCATAGTGTTATGACTTTTTTTAACGTCATTTGGCCCATGGGGCAAGACCAGCCTCAGAGCCGGGCGAAATAATCGATTGCAAAGCATTACCCAATCAGCAAACAGATCCCGCCCCATTCACTCTGAGACATTATGAAAAGAAACATTGTGAAATGAAGTCATTATGAAGAACCACTTTGAAAAATGTAATTCTGAATATCATCATGTAATTAAAAATAAAAGACATTTGAAAAATAAAAAAATGTTTTTATGAATAAAAATACAATTAGGCTCAATATAGTCATGTAATTATGAAAACAATAATTATGAAATAATATTTTGTAATATTTTGAAATTAAAGACAAAAATCAATTGATTATTCATTACTGATGATATTATATATTTCTGTATTTATTTGTGTAATTATTTATTTCACTGACATATTTATTTATTAAATTGTGACTACTTTGGTCCTCCATAGCTCAGAAAAAGAGACGTTGTAAGAAGGTCCAGTAGTTATTAATACAGAAACTGAACACACAAAAAAATGATAACTATTTAGGTTTGATTATCAATTCCACAGGATGTTTTAACTTGGCTGTGAATGAACTGAAAGAGAAAGCAAGAACAGCTTTCTACGCCATCAAAAGAAAAATTCCAATTGACATCCCAATTAGGACCTGGCTCAAAATTCTAAATTCAGTAATACATCCAATTATGCTATATGGTAGTGAAGTGTGGGGTCCTCTAGCCAATCAAGATTTTTCCAAATGGGAAAAACAGCCACTGGAAGTCCTGCATGCAGAGCTGTGTAAAATCATCCTGGGAGTCCAGAGGAACACGGTCAGTAAGGCATGCGGGGCAGAACTCGGCCAGTATCCCATCATCATGGACGTTCAGAAAGGAGCCGTCAAATCCTACAAACATCTCCGATCCAGCGACCTCCGCTCCTATCAGTATAAAGCTCTTCAGTGCCAAGAGTCCAACGAGGACAAGAAGAGTTCCTTCTGGACACAAACACCAGGGATTCAGGACTATCCTCAGTCTCTCTGGACCAACCAAATCATTTCAAAACAGAAAGAAAAATATATCACCTATTGGAAGGAAAAAACAAAAACACAAAGCAAATTAGAACTCTGTCTGACCCTAGACAGAGAGTACACAGTGGCAGAATATCTGACCATGTGACCAACAGCAAACTGAGGAAATCCCTTCTGTTTTTTAATTGGCTAAGGTGATATTTTGCTGGTTTATGTTTCCTCAGAAACACAAGTGACATTATAGCTGCTGCGCAGCGGTGAGTTGGGGCCGGGCATTTTGGGGAGGTAGAGGAAGAAGAAGAAGAAGAAGAAGGAGGAAGAGGAAAAATAGGAAGAGGAGGAAGACAAATGAGGAATACATGAGGATCCATCAGCAGACCTGTCTGGACCAAAATTAGCATTAAATCTTGAAGTATCTTTGAAATCATGAGTCTCTAATCCACACAGAACAATGCCTGAGTAGACATAAGCATGTTCTTTCAGCAGTACCCGGGGCTCCAACTCACAACCTTTGCCACCAAGGGCAAGTCTTGATCATGTTGAGCTACCTGAGAAGTGGGATCATTAGAGGAGGCTTCACACTAGAACTTAGCCAACCACCAGGTTGCAGGATAACAGCTGTCCATGCATTTACAGGCATATTTCAAACTAGTGTCAAATATTCAGTATTCAAGACAAAATTCTGAAAATTTGCATACTTCATCTAGACAACATAGAGATGTCTGTAATTTTTTTTTTTTTTTTACAAAGATTGATTGCTCCATAAGCCAAAAACCGATGTTTAAAGATGCTCTATTTCCATTGACTGCAATAGTTTACATGAGGGCAAAATTCAGTTTTTGAGATAAAATTCTGAAATTTTACACACTTCATCTACCATGACTGGAAAATGTTGTCATTTATTTTCATGAACATTGGAGATTTATTCCGTGAGAATTTGCAGTAGATGTTTACAGTACTGTTTACAGTAAGACATTTTGATGCACTATGGGCTAAATTTTTGCTAATTCAAAAATCTGGCTGGATCGTTTGTAGAGGACAGTCTGAAGATGCAGTGTAGCAAGTTTGGTGTCAATTGAGCAAAAAATGTGGGAGGAGATAGGTTTAATTAGTTTTACAGTTTTTGAGAAAAACAGAGTGATGGACTTCATAATTCCTGGCAGCTCGAAGCATCTGAACATTTCTGCTCACTTGGGCCTACATTTTGGTGAAAGTTGTGTAGCGCCACCATCAGGACTATTAGCCCACAATTGCAGTTGAGGAAGTTTGGCAGTGAACTGGACCTATGTGCAAAGTTTGGTTTATTTTCATGCATGGGAAGGCAGATTTCCTCGGAGGAAGAAGAAGAAAAAGAAATTGGGAAAAACAATGATGATAATAATAATAATGATAGGATAGTATAGCTCAGTGGTTCCCAACCTGGGGGTCCCGACCCCCACTAGGGGGCGCCAAAGCTCCACCGGGGGGTCGCGAAGCCCTCTTGATTTTAAGGGTGTAAGAATTTTTATATATATAAAATATACATGTCTCAGCATTTAATTCATTTCTGTGAAGAAGACAACTAAATTTAAGGGTTATTTTATACGTTTATTTATTTAGAAAGCATTTAGCAGTCCAAGCCAGCTAAATTACCTGGTCCGCTCTGGTCACCATCAAAACAAAGGCACGCAACAGGCTTGATGTGCACAATGACTTATGTTCACACCTGACATCCCATCACTGGCTCAAGAAATGCAGGCTCAGAGCTCTCATTAAAAGCCAGGCTGCTTGGACTATTAAAACGTATGTAGGATAGTGAAATTAAAAGAAAATCATAAAAGAGACATAGAATTGTGTTCCTAAAAATACAAGGAAAAATCGTCTGATACATTGCAGTATCCACAGGAAATAATCCGTTCAGAATTTTATACAAATTGCTAATTTTACACAAACTTCCTGCAGATATTAAGTTCACTATTTAGGTTCATTGTACAGTTAATTGTTCTGTGCTGTTATTGTTTTTTATGCAATGAATGTAATGAAATATACATAAAGATATTTCAAAATATGTAGGCTACTTTTTCACCATTTTTGTAATTGTATGTGGGTGGGGGGGGCGGGCGGTGGGGGTCGTCAGTGTATACAATGGTAAAATAGGGGTCCCTTAAGAAAAAGGTTGGGAACCACTGGTATAGCTGACCTGCACATATCCATATCTCAGTTGTTTTCACGGTCTGCGTTTCTTTCAAAGGAGACTCTGTACATCCTGATTCTGTTGCGTTTCAGTAGACGAGACAGTGCAGAGAGACTCACTGTGTTGACATTTTGGAATATGGTGTTATCTGCCATTATGTGGTCCTGCAGTTCTCTGAGTCTGATGCAGTTATTTGCATTGACCATATTTACAATGTGGGTCTCCTGCTCTGGGGTGAACAGCCGACCTCTTCCACCACATACTGGTTTTCTTGCAGTTCTGTAAAAACATTTGAATGGTTTGAGAGATAGATCCTTCTGCTTTTCTCATTTGCTTGAACACATTTCTCCTTTCAGAAGTTACATTTTCAAAACAGTTCACACACAGGCCTAAACTGAAAGCTGGCCAAAATGACACATTTTGTTTGCAAAATGCTCTAAAGCTCACAAAACATTAGAAACACGCAACAAAAGCAAATATTTCCATCAAACAACACAACTTGTGGTCAAATTAATATATTCTTTCAATTAATCATTACACAATGGACAACAAAATACAAAATACAGCTATCATCAACCTTAATTTGTGCTATATGCCTGTGCCATTTGTTGATACTTTACATAGTTATAGTATGTGCCAAAAAAGGCAAGACCTAGTCTTGTTTCCATACTTTTCAAACTCAGAAATGCTGAATACTGTAAATAAAAATAAAATAAACATAAAAGCAACCAAAGGAAACTTATGGGTGGAAATATCCAAAAAACAAAATAAAGAGTTGAAATACTCAGAACTTCACATTTAGTCCATTCGTTCCTGATGATTAGGCCACAGGTTCTCATCAACATCGCATCGGATGTTTTCCCTTGCAATGCACCTCGGGAAAAACCTCGGGAAAAGACAGTTTGTTCTGCCAACAGTGCAATACAGTAAAGCTGAAATACACAGTGGTATACAGTAACATTGTGACTTACCTATTCTCATACCGAAAAAGTCTGACAATAGATGACGATTGCAAATAGCAACACAGAGGTGGCATCTTTTATAGATGGATAAGGACTGATTGCTGATTGAAGAGTTGTGCAAAGGAGTTTCACACAGGTGCATTAGAGATTCATAAGTATGCAAGTAATTTCTATCAGATGTGAATAGATGTTTTCCTTTTATTTAACACAGTTAATCCAATAGAGTTTTGGGTCTTTCTATGAGATCTGCGTTAACTGTTTTGAAAAAGGGTGTGAAAAATGTGTGAAACCAGTGAAAAAATGTTGACACATTTGCAAGAGAAGACTTCTGCTGTGCTAAGAAGGTGATGATGAAGATCAAGTGGATCCCAGTTTCATTAAGCGTGTCTTAGCAATCGAGAAAAACTGTTAAGTACAACACATATTACTGTACCAGTAAGACTACAGCACTTACAGTTACTTGCCGGTTCTCATTTGGAAGTATCCGGATGATGCCTGCAGCAGTATAGCGGCTCAGATTTGGTTGAACCCGTTGCCCAGCCTCCCTCATGCTCATCCCATGGTTGACAACATGGTCAACCAGTCGCTCTCTTATTGTGCTCCTGACTCCCCTTCCTCTTCCTCTTCCCCGTCCTCTCCTTCTCCCCCGTCCTACTTCACCTCTTCCTTCTCCTCCTCTTACTTCTTTACCTCCTCGTCCTCCTCTTCCTCCTCTAGTTCTCACCCCTCTTACTCTCTGTCCAATATTGGCCTCCATTGTTGTCCAAACCAAATGTTTACCTGTGGCCTACAGTTTTTCACAATTGCTTACACACATATTCTGAAACTAGAAAACTAATTTTCTCAAAACTCTAAACACAAAACACAAAACTCCACAAGTCACTGGCAAAATGAAACACTGCATTCAAAACCATTTTATCTTTTCAAAATGTTATTTTGCAATACAATGACACACAGTAGCATGGTGTAGAGAGGCGTAACAGGCATGCAGCCTACTCTCTACACCATGCTACTGTTCTTTATAGTAAACTGTAGTCCTGTTTCTGAATGTCTGGATGATGGAAGCAGCAGTGAAGCTCAGGTTGGTCTGGACTCTCTGCCCAGCCTCCCTCATGCTCAACCCATGTGGACCACATGGTGAACCAAAGTGACCCGGATCTCATCTGAGATTACTGTTCTCCTTGCTCTTCTTTGTCCCTGTCCTCCTCTTCCTCCTCTTCCTCCTCTTCCTCTCACTCCTCTTCCTCCGTACTGTTCCGTACTGAACTGGCCTTCTCCTATTGGCTGGTCTTTGTGCCAGGTGATGTCACCACCTGTTGTACTCTATAGAGGGTGACATCACAGGGCACAGATACCAGCCAATAGCAGATGACCAGTTCAGTACCCTACTTTTCACCATTAGGTGTCAGGCTTCACCACAGATTTAGGTGGGGTTTAGTTACTCTTTAAGCACTTGTATCCACATAGAAACTTGATACCTAAGCATAATTTTATGATCCATTACCCATCTTCTATAAGGAAAATTGGCCCCTTATTACATATGTGGTGTATGAGGTTTGAAGCCAAACACAAGCTGTGCTTATCACTGGGAAACCTTCTCCCTGAAACAAAATGAGTACGGGCCAATTAAATCTTTTTCCCTCAGAGATGAGAATGTGGTCAACAATGAAATGCTTGAAATGATCTTGTCAAAAGATGTTTTCTCAACTAGTTGGGTTAAAGTTGATGGTGTGTAGAGTATAAAGCTGGACTTGTTATTTGCAGTGCAATGGAAGAAGATATGCCAGTCTTTTGTCAAATATGTGATATACTTTTGGTTGAAGATCAAATTTTTTTTTTGACAAACAAGCTATTCACAGAGAATTTTGATGACCACCATCATGCATTCACAGTATTACAAAGTGAGGAAAGGTGTATAATAACAATGTCTGAGCTTAAATTTCATAAACCGTTTGATATTCAATGCTCATACAATGTTTCAGATGAAAGTTTGTACATTATACCTTCATTCACAATTCAACTGTATGAATGACTGCAAGGGAGAAATGTTGTTATTTTTGAAAATGATTATGTTTATTGGAATTCTTATAATTAATATAAGTATATAATTAAATTTATATATATATATATATATATATATAGTTAATTAAAAAAAAAATGTCAGTGTAGATAGCTTGACACTTTAGGGAGTGAAATTAACACTACCCAAATAGTAAAAAATGTAACTCAGAGCAGTGTTATTTGTCTAATGCCTTAGTGTTACTTTAACTCTGTTTTGCGAGTTAAAGAAGGAACTCTGGCACAGTGTTAAATGTTTAACTATTTAGAAAGTGTTAATTTAGCTCTGGAGAGTGTGGAGCTATATAAACCCGGAAAAAGTGTTGAAATCAACTCTGTGGGAGTTAATTCAACACTGGACTTTTTGCTGTGTACCACTGCTACTTACATAGCATTGGAAACTATGCTTTCATGTGTTAGTGCCCATGTTGTGCTGATATCTACTTTTTCTGTAATTTCATTTGCAATATATGTCATACTGCTTTTTACACAGTAACATTTTTAATCATGCTTTTGATTGTTATGGGGTTTCCATGAATACTCTGTATACACCCCTTGCTGTATGTTTGAAACATTTTCAAGCACATGTGAACTACCTTCTGTCAATATCTTCCAACCTAACCAACAAAAACAACTCATCTGCTGTGAGTCTATTAACAGCTCAGCAGTGTATCCTTAGGAACTTCATTGTATTTCTTTATCTCTCTTTCTTCTCTATCTTACATCATTACATTGCACACTTCCCCTTTTTTGCAGAGATGGCCCCTCGGCAGAAACCACAAACAAGGAGTGGATTGAGTGTGGGTCTGTGGCCCATCAGACACTAACAGAAATAGTATGCTGGCTGAAAGACGTCCATAAGTACCTGCATTTCAGGTATGTCAAGATAAGCTTGTGTGCTGCCTATGATATCCCCAATGAAATGCGTAATGTCAGTGTCACTATCACATCTGCACGGTTGTTGTATTACACCAGTATAGTATAGAATACTTTATTATCCTACGGAAATTTGTTTTGCAATAGTAGGCATCGGCATACACATACAACATGACACAAAGGATCAAGAAAGCAGAAGTGTTTTCTGATGTTATTACAAAAACAGGAAGCAAACTTGTCATGTTTACTGTATGCTCTAAGGTCAGCCGCTGATCTGAAATCTTTCCATAACCACATCCTGATGTACGCCAGCAAGCACGTCTGCTTCAGCCCTCCAGTCTATGAAGCTTGGCTCCTTCTAGCTGCCCTGGACTACAGCCGCCATGTCCATAGACCAGCCAAGAGGAAATCTGATGGCAGTTATCGAGCGGTATAAGTTGCAAGAGCATTTTTAACTGAATATCACGTCCATCCTCCTATGTCAGGTTATTTTGGAATAAAATAAAATAAAAAAAAAGATCCTATACCACATGTCCTGAAATGTCATCTTTCATGCATAATTAGATTTACTGATATCACAGAGTTTAACATGTTTGTGTGATTAATACTGTGGTACAGTGTTGTAAACAGCCAGGTTGCAGTCAGAGCTCAGTGCTACAGATCGATAAGGAAGAAAACCACATAAGCTCAAGGTTCATTAGGAGCTAATAATATCCATATTCTTTGGACTGGCTCCTCTTTCTTCCACATTAGCATCAAAATATACTTAAAGTAGCAAAAGTAAAAGTAGTCATTATGCAGAATGGCCCATTTCAGAATTATATATATCATGTTATTGGACTATAATTATTGATGCATTAATGTGTTCATCACTTTAATGTTGCAGCTGGTAAAGGTGGAGCTAATTTTAATTACTTTATATACTGCTGGGTATCTTAACCTATAAAAATATATCACATTTATTAGTTGATTTATAATTTGTATTAATAATCTAAATCTGAAAAGTAACTAGTAACTAAAGCTGTCAAATAAATGTAGTGGAGTAAAAAGTACAGACCAGAAACTACACCTTCCACTGCTCTTTTGTTGGATATGGTGAGCATTCTGCTATACAAAAATTATTTGCTATTTGAAAATGATTTTTATCTTCAAAAACAGGGGGCAGCAATGGATTCAATTTTTTCACCTGACTATGCTGGGTTACTTATGGGCCATTTGGAAAATAACCCTTTTTCCCAGCATATGTTAATGTGGAAATGCTATATTGATGATTGTTTTCTCTTATTTAAAGGGCCACAACACAAATTCGATGAGTTTCTAGAGTATCTTAACAACATGACTCCATCTATTAAATTCAATGCTGAGGTCAGCAAGAGTGAGGTATCCTTTTTGGACACTAGAGTACGCCCCACATGTGGTACTCTGTCCACCACATTGTACAGAAAACCCACTGACAGGAATAGCATTTTACATGCCTCTAGTTTTCATCCCACCCCTCTCAAGAAGGCTCTTCCTTGTTCCCAGTTTCTTAGATTGAAGCACATTTGCACAGATACTCTGGACTTTGAGAAGGAGGCTAAGATTATGTATGGGCCCATACATTCTCAGAAATTCTCAGAATCAGAATCAGAAATACTTTATTGATCCCCGAGGGGAAATTGGGTTACACTGCAGTTGCTCACATTGTAGAAGAGAATATATATATGCATAGAGAAATTATAAGAAATTATGAGAAAAATAGAAATAAGAAAGTAAGAAATATGTAAAATATGTGCATTATACTACAATATAACAATGAGAATAATAATATAGAAATAAGAATTGTACAATATGTGCATCATACTCCAATATATACACCATTTACAAATGAAATATTAATCCATCAATAAATAGTTCAAATTAAAAAGGGATTTACAAAAACAACCATAAAACAGTCAATAAGTACATAATTTAAAAATGCATTAATGAATTCATAAATAAATAATAGAATTTAAAAATCTAAAATGCAGTTTAAAAAGAGAAATAAATAACTGGATTCACAAATTGAATTAAGAATACAGATTTTAATCAGGCATTTAAAAGGGCAATTTCCTTTCCCATTTCCATTTCCCCGCTGCTTTTCCTTTTCCTATTAGCTATTCGATTTGCTTACCTCTAAAACTTACCTGAGGTAGGCACAAATTAATTTTTAAAGCGGTTGGGTTTACAGTGAGGGACTCTATAACGTCTGCCAGAGGGCAGGAGCTGGTACTCAGAGTGGAGAACATGGGAAGGATCATGCTTCCTTGTCTGATGACATACAGTGCCTATAAAAAGTGTTCACCCCCTTGGATGTTTTCCCCTTTTATTGCTTTTATAAATGGAATCATGGTCAATAAAATGTGGCTTTTTTTGACAAGAATTTACAAAAAAAACCTCTTTAATGTCAAAGTGAAAACGGATTTCTACAATGTAATGTAAATTAATTAAAAATATATAATGTAAAATAAGTGACTGCATAAATATTCACCCCCTTTAAAGTGACTGACCTAATTCAACAGAGGTCCAGCCAATTGGTGCTAGTAGTCTCACAACTAGTGAAATGGAGATCACCTGAGTGCAGTGAATGTGTCTCAAGTGATTGTAGTATAAAGACACCTGTGTCTGAAATGTCCAGTCACTGGTTAATCAGTATTCCTGGCTACAATTACACCATGAAGACAAAAGAACACTCCAAGCAACTCCGAGAAAAGGTTATTGAAAAGTATAATTCAGGGGATGGATACAAAAAAATGTCCAAGTCACTGAACATCCCCTGGAGTTCAGTTAAATCCATCATTAAGAAATGGAAGGAATATGGCACATGTGTAAATCTGCCTAGAGCAGGCCGTCCTCACAAACTGAGTGACTGTGCAAGAAGGAGACTAGTGAGGGAGGCCACCAAGACACCTATGACTACTCTGAAGTAGTTAAAAGCTTCAGCAGGAGAGACTCTGCATACAACAACTGTTGCCCGGGTTCTTCACCAGTCAAAGCTTTATGGGAGAGTGGCAAAGAGAAAGCCACTGTTGAAGAAAGCTCATATTAAATCTCGACTACAGTTTGCCCAAAGGCATGTGGGAAACTCCAAGGTCAACTGGAAGAAGGTTCTTTGGTCTGATGAGACCAAAATGGAGCTTTTTGGCCATCAGACTAGACGCTATGTTTGGCGGACACCAAACACTGCACATCACCACAAACACACCATCCCCACCGTGAAGCATGGTGGTGGCAGCATCATGCTGTGGGGATGCTTCTCTGCAGCAGGCCCTGGAAGGCTTGTAAAGGTAGAGGGTAGAATGGATGCAGCAAAATATAGGGAAATCCTGGAGGACAATCTGATTCAGTCTGCAAGAGAACTACGACTTGGGAGAAGATTTATTTTCCAGCAAGACAATGACCCGAAGCATACAGCGAAAGCTACGCAGAAATGGTTTAAAGACAACAAGGTGAATGTTCTGGAGTGGCCGAGTCAAAGCCCAGACCTCAGTCCAATAGAGAATTTGTGGCTGGACTTGAAAAGGGCTGTTCACGCCCGATCCCCGTGCAACCTGACAGAGCTTGAGCAGTTTTGCAAAGAAGAATGGAGTAAAATTGCAGTGTCCAGGGCCCAGTTGTTCAGAAGTAATCTGTTCGGATTTTGGATTGGATCAAATCTTCAAAATGGGTTGTTCAAAAGAAAAAAAGGATTCTGAAATCGGATTAGATCACGTAATCCAGTCTTGGTTTTGATCTGGATCAAACCTTCAGTATGTGTATGTACTTTTTAGTAGGATTGGGATACCTTTGATCCAAAAAATCAGGATTATACTGATCCCAGCAGAAGGGTGGATTCAGGGTGGATTTCAGGAAAAAAAAAATGTAATAAAGCTTTAAAATTGGTCAAATAATACAACATTTGTATCATGTAGTATATATACATTTATTTATATTTTGCACTTGATTTGTTTAACCGTTACAGTGATAAAGTAGATAAAGTAGACATTAGGCTACCTATTAAGAAAAAAAAAGGATTTTGTCCCCATAAAATAATCCCCCAAACAGATGTCAATATCAAACAAAAATAATATATTTAATTTTAATTGTCATTTATCACTGTATATTAATTACAATGACACAATCATCAGAGATGAACTAGTCAAAAGTAGTTTCTAACCCTTCAAAAAGCTGGTCTCTCCACAAATGAAGAAGAACTCTGCACGTTCTTTATTTTGTTAACTAGCTGACATTTAGCCTTTTTATGATTTAAAACACGTGTTCAAAATATCAATATGTATTTGTGAATAATGTATATTTGTTTGTTTTTATTTATTTGTTGTGGGTCAGATGAGGGGTCTGACTGTTTAAAAGAAATTGAAAATAGAAGGGGATGTTTGTATTGTTTTATTGTGCTGTTTTCTGTCTCTTCAAATAAAAACACTTAAAGTGACCCCACACTGGCTATTCTACCTGTTGCTCTTTACATAGCTAGTAGCCTACATTGTGATATGTAGTCCCATTTAGAGCACTGGTAATCCGGATTTGGTAATCTTGAAAAATTTGTATCTGGATCAGGGTGATCCAATCCAATGTTGCTTTGAAAAACCGGCACAAAAGTAAGATGGATTACCTGATCCTGGATAGCAAAACATAGGATTTCCAAATCCGGATCATTCTGATCCAGATTAAACTTTTTGAACAGCTGGGCCCAGATGTGCAAGCCTGATTGAGACCTATCCACACAGACTCAGTGCTGTGATTGCGGCCAAAGGTGCATCTACTAAATACTGACTTGAAGGGGGTGAATATTTATGCAGTCACTTATTTCACCTTATATATTTTTAATTAATTGACATGAAATTGTAGAAATCTGTTTACACTTTGACATTAAAGAGTTTTTTTTTGTAAATTCTTGTCAGAAAAGCCACATTTTATTGACCATGATTCCATTTATAAAAGCAATAAAAGGGGAAAACATCCAAGGGAGTGAATACTTTTTATAGGCACTGTATATTAAGGACTGATGTCCCCTCAGGAAGGAAGAGGTGGCTTTGCTTTTTTGTATCCAGTGATGACACCCTTCCTTTCTGTTCTTGTGGTTATGCCTCCCCGAAGTTTATTCATCATGATGAGAATGTAAGACACGGTTCAACACTTTAGTGTTGAACTACACAGGAGTGATAACTGCACCCGATTGCAACAAGAATGATGCCATTTCAATACAAAGAAAGTATGGACTACAAAGGTAAACCTATCTTAAAAACTATCACACAAGCTTTACTTTAGAATGAAAGAACACAGAAAGGAAATCACTGAAACTAATGTTTGGCATCTGTTCCAAAAGCCAAACTTCATTGCCTATCAATTTAAGCAGAATTCCTCATCAGACTGCAGAGTATCGCTGTTCGATTTTACAGAAAAATACCATAAAATAGATAACTTTTTATTGCCTTTAATCACTATTTTTGCGTGGCATTTCTTAATTAATTATGTAGTATATTAAATCAAGTGACAAAAAAGATTGGGAGAGAGTGAATTACATGCAGTAATTGCTTTCCCTAATGATTGATAGTGGTGCTCTTTACATGTTAGTGCTGTGTCCAGTTTTTTATCATTGTGTTTTGCATTTTATAGTTCTGTTTTTACCATTGTGTTTTTGTATTTTATTCCCTGTTTTTGCATTTTTTTAATTCCTGTTTTATCATTATGTTTTTATGTAATAACTCGACAAAATGTAATACATTTTCACTTCATCATGTAATAAATGTGTGTGTGTGTGTGTGTGTGTGTCTCCTGACATTTGTGTGTACCAGTACTTAGATGTTTGTGTCAGTATAACACAGTGTCGTGCAGTTTCTATGTCTCTATGAACCCTCAAGTACAGTTTCTATTAAGCTAAGGAATACAGTGACACTTAATGTTGTTTTGAATGAAAGATACTAATCTACTGAACTAATAGTATCTTTTTAAATGAATTTTGAGTCAGTATGATTCATGCTAGAATGCATAAAATAATTTTGTTATAATGTTATAACAATTTTTATGAATGAAGACATCCATTTTGGTTGGTTATTACATAATGCACCATATTATTACATTTTCATCAAAAAAGTTATTACATTTTGTTGAGTTATTATATAATGCGTTTTACATTGCATTTTATATCTCTGTTTTTATATCCGTTTCTGTCTTTGTATTTTATCCTTCTTTCTTCTGGAAAGCACTTTGTGCTCTATGCTTGAAAGGTGCTATACAAATAAACGTATTATTATTATTATAGATTGACTCAAACTCATGACAGCAA
>NW_027281481.1:75000-91721 GCF_046629955.1 Centroberyx affinis | reverse complement strand
CACAGAGTCCCACACCCCCCTCCACTCCCAACACACACACACACACTCACAAATGGATGCACACTCAGTTAGTAACACACATCTCATGCTTCTTATACAACATGCACATAAGCATACACACACACACACGCCTCCAGACACCACAAGCTGGGGTTGGTGGTCTGAGGGAATGCTGGGTATCATCTCCGGTGACTCTGTGTGTGTGTGTGTGTGTGTGTGTGTGTGTGTGTGTGTGAGTGTGTGTGTGTGTGTCCCCTCCCTCCCCTCAGCGCTCCATCTAATACCCTGTCATCATCAATAACCTCAGCAGTGCTGACTCACTGCCTTTTACAACCATGGGGTTTGGGCCTTAGTTACAGCCACAGACCCTTGTCTCCGTCTCTGTCTGTCTCTCAGCCCACTAGACACACGCCAGAGATGTGTGTGTGTGTATGTGTGTGTGTGTGTGTATGTGTGTGTGTGTGTACATGCACGCTCATACGCACACACTTACACTTGGGCTCGCCCATGCACGTGTCCACGCAGGTAGGGGTGCATGCGCGTGAGTGCAACCTGCATATCTGCATGAATGAGGGTCACCGCAACCCCCCCCCCCCAACCCCCTCCCCACCCACCCACCAACCCAGGCACCTCAATCATTCCCAACTGGACCATAATTCATCATAATAATTGACTCTCGTCAGGAGACAGAGCCTCATCATCTTCACCACTTAGTGTCAGCTCAATCCCCCTCCTTACCACCCCTCCCCCCCCCCCCCCCCCCCCCCCATCACTCCCATAGTAATCGTCTCCAGGCTGCTATTATTCAATTCTCCATAGCGGTAAATACGTGAATTATCTTACATCCGCCCAAGGGAGTAAACATGAAACTGCCATATTAACCACCCACAGGATAAGAGCCAGGTATATCCCTTTCCAATATTGGGTTATTGTACTTTGTCAGGAAGTGGGATGCCAGTAGTCTGTGATGATGAATAGAGAAACGGACTGTGACAGACAATTAAAACATGCATGCGTAATGACGATGTAAAGGCCGGACTGTCCTGACATGTTTATGGACAGTTTATGAATGCAGCAATATGTGCTGGCTGCTCTGGGTCTGCTCATTGACGTGTCAACATGTGGCGCTATGACGGTGGTGTTGATGGCGAGAGTTTTTTTTTTAGTATTATTTTCCCCAACATAACATGTCGATCAAAGGACAATCTGTGGCCAAGAGGATTTTTTTTTTTGTCATCTGAACTGCATTTTCTTAATTTTGATAAATGAAAGCGTAGCAGATTGCTGTAGTGATAGAGGCAACAAGGCAAGTTTCCATAACTTGTCGACAGGAATGAGCGTCTCGCACAGTCACCCATTTGACTGCAAGGATTGGATTCATTAGTCGCATTTCACTGGGTGTGAGAAACAAACCACACATCACGCACTTACATCAGACGCTCGGATTCCAGCTTTTATATTAACTCTGTATTTGATAGTCTATCTGTAACCTGTGGCTTAATTTAGTTTACAGTTAATGGACCAGTAACTGGAGCTGGATTTGGAGCAATTTCGGAGCCGGAAAACACTACGGATCAATAAAAATCAGATCAGATCAGATCAAATTAGAACGCAATTCATGATGGAGAGAAATATAAAATAACAACCCCGAAACCATCTAACTCGGGTGTTCTCAAACGTTTTCATGTAAAGGAAACGCAAAAAGACACAGATTAAGCCACTGACCCCGTATGATGTTGTCTCTTCTGATGAGAGTTTCGGTGTTGATTTAATATCTGACATTGTACGTGAGGAGATAACAGTGGTAAGAGTGAAAACTGTGATTGAAGAAGTCATACGTGTACATTCTCTAAATGTGATCATTTCTAATTAATAAATTATATTAGGCTACTGAAAGTAAACTGTTCCTCATTTTGCTGGGGACCCCCTGGAATGCCCTCAAGGACCCGTGGAGGGTCCCCGGACCCCACTTTGAGAACCACTGATCTGACTGGCTGGCTGGGTCTGTTTCTAAAAGGTGCGCACCTAACTGGCTGGAGCCAGGGCGGCGTATTGCCTTTCACACGCTTCTAAAATACTCTCCGGGCAGAGCCTGAAAGGGTTACTGTTTCCCAAAGTGCCTCATTCTGCGCAGTCGAGAGGGGGCGGCTGAGTGGCGCCGTCGAGTCAGAGACGCAGTTTCTAAAAACCCCGAGACATCATCAAGAAAGAAGCTGACAGTAAGGAAAGCAGCCCCCCCTCCTCCCCCTCCTCCTCCTTCTCCTCTTCCTCCTCCTCCTCCTCCGCTGGCATACTGCCGCTCTCCTCCTCTCCTTACCAAATCCCCTCAGTGGATCTGTCACAATAACCGGGCGGCAAGTGTCAAATCCAACTCTCGCCGCAAAAACACAAATCACTTTAACGCACACAAGATGCGCTCAGTGGAAATACTCCACAAGCTGCTTTTAGCTTTGAGACATTTAGTCATGGCTCTGTTTAAGTCGTTGATTGTATTTAAAGAATAATATAAACACTATAAAACCCCTACTTAGAGTAAATGACTCCTCGCTTTGATTTCATAGGACTTAATTTCCCTGCATGTCTCCAGCGCGCTTAATTGGCCATATCTCTTTAACTCGCAGACAGCATACCCCCGCTCTCCAATTAATAGTCTGCTAACGTCAAAAACAGTTGACCATTGTTTTATGGGCTTTGTTTTTTTTCTCTCCAGGGCGGTCAGACTTGAATAGGCGCCGGTCTGCTCCAGTCCACCTCTATACAAATACCTCAGTGGAACTTGTGTGGAGCTTCCAGAGCGAAGCACAGACCCCAGACGCCCCTGGCTTGCGCGTATACGCTCGCCATTTCATCATCTGACACTGTTTGAAATGTCTGAATCATATTTTACCCATTATGTTAACACCTTGGAGCCGAGAAATGAGCGCGTGCGTAGGCAGGAGAGATGAATATGCGTGGCCTCTCCTCTCCTCTGGCTGAAACAAATGAATGCCAGTTCTGTGGAGGCGCTTGAGGTATGTGTTGCGCATTACACAACGTAGTAAATCAGCCCTTTCTAAAATCACTGTGACGGCGTGGAGCGTCAGGCAGTCCACCCAGAGCCACTGCAGCTTGGACTTACTGTGCAGTTAGTAACTCCACTCCACTTCGGGGACAGACCGTCTACACTGCAAAAAAAATATCCACCTTAACATGCCATTCAATCTTACATTCAAATCTTATTTTTCATAAAACGTGCAATGTAATTTCAGTTGTTTCCCCATGCAAATAAACTTATTTCCAGAATTTTGTTGAATCAAGTGATATTATGTTGACACTCCCTTATTTCGAGATATGGTCACTTTTTCTACAAAATTCTTGAAACAAGTGTAACAGCATTGGAAACAAGTGAAACTATCTCACCCCATTAGCAGATTTTTAAATCATTCTTGAGGAAAAACAAAAATGAGACTGAATGAGACTGCATGATTTGTTCAGATGGACATTTTTTTTTACAGTGTACACGCCCCCTGGGGCCATGGATATAGACACTCGTTATAAGCAACATGGCTTGACACTAATACATGTTGAAAAGATAGACTTTATTGCTAAAACGTGTAACCATAACATGTACACTGATATGTTTTACTTTTTTATTTTTTATTTTTAGAAATATTCAAGTAGACATCTCCCATATTTTTTTCTGGTATACTCTGCTATTCTCTTTCCTTATGCTCTATACTCACAATCGTTAAAATAATAAATAAAACGTACAGATTTGTTTATTTCTACAATACTATGTATTCCAAAAAAAAAGCTGAGTTCACGCCTTTATATATATCTTTATCCTCAACTTTTTTTCAATTTAATTATTATTGATATTAATATCATACAAAAACTCTAGGCAGCATTGCAGTGAAGTAACAGTCAGCATCAATGTTCAGTTGAAAAAAAAAGTTCACCTCTTGGAGAAGTGTATGCATTCCATCTTCAACGTCTCATAAAAAAAAAAAAAAGCTCTTCCTTATGAAGTGCTTATGTTCCCCCTAAAAACAACGTTTCAGGGTTGAGAATAAAATATGGTCCTGGTTCAATTAGAAAAAATAGCTGCATTTTTCTTAAATATGTACAATGTTGGTATTTCACTTAAAATGCTATATAAAAAAATAGATTCGCTATGGTGCCCACCTCTGTAGAGAGTTAACAGTGCAATAGAAACCGTATTTCCAGTCCACTCCCCCCCTCGACCCCCACTACTTCCATAGAGAAAATCAGCACGAACACTTGCACTCTGAGATGATTGGGTATTGCACCGATATCCACGTACAATATTTCTGTCTTAGAAACCCTTGACAATACCACCGTAGGAAAGTCTTGGTGATTGACTTGACGGGTTTGCAAAACATCCCCTCTGGGAAGGAACAAGAGCGCTCATTGAAACAGTTGCCCTCCTTGATGTACCGTGGCCAGAACCTCACGCCCAAATCCTTCCAGGTATACACCACCGGGCAGTGCGTGTAGGTCCACAGCCACTGCAGAAATTTCCTGCGGGCTTTCTTGCCCACTTTTACCGGCTTCCCATAGGGGGTCACTGTGAGGTCCAGCTTTTTAATCTCGTTAGGCATGGGCCCCGGCGGCTTCACCTGGGTGTCTTGCAAGGAGAGGTTCACCAGCATGGGCGAGCTGATGGACATGAAGTTGGCGTCAAAGTTACTGCCGAGCTTTTTCCGCAGAGTCCTCTCGGCCAAGTCCTGCTCCCGGGGGTCGTACTCCGGGTCGGGGTCCTCCTTCAGGTCGGGCACGGGGAGGTGGTCACTGGGCGACGGACGGAGGCGAAGGTAATGCTGGGAAACTCCGAGGTGAACGGACACCAGCACGTAAATGAGGAGCGTTTGTGAGAAGCCCATATTTCCTCTTGTTTTACGCACCGGCTCTTCTCGCGTGAATAATATTCAGTTCTTTTCCCGGCTACTGTGCTCTATGAAGTGACTAGCCCGGGGCTTCATAAATAGTAGAAGTACAGCCACCAGCAAGACGATACTTTTAATAGACCACGTCGGGTTTGAATGACATGGAGCGGAGTGCTTTGCTTTTTAGGGCTCCTTCAACTTTGCAATTTGCCCGCTGATGCAACCCTGCAGCGCAAAGGGGCGCCTCTGCTTTGCAAAAAAAAAGAGTTTAGTCTAAACAAAAACAGCACAAAACAAAATGGGGAAAACTCTATTCACGCTCTCTCTGGCCTCACCCCGCTCCCTTAGATTCACTTTGGGTTTCTTGCGGTTGTCATGGTTACCCCGGGGACTCGAAGCCACGACAAATTGTCTACACTGGATGACAGTGGCCGAGGCGAGAGCTGCATGGAATGAAGTGTTTTCTAAAGAGACAGAATAGATCCGGAGCGCCCCGAGAGAGAAGGGCGCACAAAAAGAGTACTTCACCAAGTTTTAAATGTCACGGGCCCGGCAATGAGGGCTGCCTTGGCCAATGTTATTTTTACGCACGGCTTTTATAAACGTGGCTTCTCTCAACGTGGCCTGACGCTCTCAGGTTTGACAAGGTCCCAGGGCGCACAATCCATGGACTGGGGCAACGTCTATTCAGTCCCCGTGTGGTATTCCAGCCGTGTATTTGGGCACCTCACTGATAATGTCCAACACTTTAGCAGCTTAGTCCTTCGACTGAATAATAAAATGCGGCGCCACTGGATGCAATCAAAACCTATGAAATAACAGCCATTTATCTTTCCAGAAGACGTTCCAATTCATACAGCAGCTTTTTCCATAAAAAATCTTAGACTATAACATTCCCCGAGGACGCTCGGCTGTGCATGTGATAAAAAAAACAAACGCTGATAAACGGATTTACAACAAACTACACGCTATATGCATATCAAATGCAAACTGCACCAAGCCAGTGAAAGTTGTTTGGTTTGGAGTCCGTTTCACTGTGACATTGCTGAATCCTCTCAGAAAAGCTCCAGGTCCCACCGTCGCTGCATGACGAGACAGTCCCAAAGCTGGAGCCTTTTTGCCCGGTCGGAGTAAGCGTCAATTCCTGGGGGAGCGTTTCTACTCCTTTGATAGCTGGTACAGAAGCTCCTACTGAGTCGCTCCTACTTCAGGAGTCTGAGAGACTTGGCGCTGGAGCGTTTCTTTGCTTAGGCACACTGTGTGTGAGTGTGTCTGTTGCGAGCGGTGCTCAATCCCAAGTTAAATATCCCCCTCCGACGGTACAAAGTGTCAGAGGGGCCTGCCCACCACGGCCACTTTCACTATGATTGACAGCCCCCCCCCCCCGGGCCACCCCCTCCCCTCACAACGTGGAAAATATCGGCCACAATCACAAGGATCAACTGGGTCCTAAAGAACCCGTTTTAGCCCGTATTATATTGTGATATTCCACACCTTGAACACTGTTATGCATATTATACATTTATTTTTCTGAAATAGAAAACACTTTTGTATTGCTGTGAAATGCTTTTTTCGCCTGCATTTTCCTCTCACTGCACCAATATAGTATGTGATGTAGGCAACTAATAGGTTCAATACGCAGTCAATATTCAATTGAAGCGCTTAAGCGTTTCCTATGGCTTGAACTTTCCCATGAAATTGATGGGAAACGTTTAGTAGCTTGTCTGCGGAAAAGGGGCATCACATTCCACCTTTGTTCATCAGGATTTGGGTCTACACACAGGAATTGGCCCGCTGAACTCAGGGTCACAAAATAGGCGCGCAATTAAGGGCTATAAATGGCCATGGATAACTAAACGGTACCTTTCCCATGCTAACTAACCACAGTCATTAGGCTATGCTGGACTTTCTACTTTTGCTTGAACTATGCCGAGATAATGTTGGTCAGCCTACTGAATAATGCCATTGAAATATTATTTAGGCGACTGCTTTTTATACAAGGTTGACCAACAGGTGAAAGAAAGGTGGAAGGTGAAAGACATCGCATTTTAAAGCAATCTTTCCCAATAACCCATATCAATTTGTGAAGCATAATCTAAATTGATATTCAGATAGCCTACAAATATTTCATTTCCTGGATGTAGTGGTAAATAAAAAGGTGGGTGATCTCCACTCTGTGATCATTATAAGGCAAAGAACCACAAATATTATCAAAAATCAATTATACTTTAAGAAATGTTTTTTCCTTAAAAAAAGACCATATCCTCACATAACTTATAACAGTTTGATGCTTCTTACTATAATATAATATATTAATTTATGTGACAATTATGTCAGAATGGTAAAAGCTCTATTTTTTGGGGGGTTTACCCTCTCATACACCAATGCTTTTTGTCATGTACTGTGTTGTTACAACCATCCTGCACAATATGGACAGGTTGGCCAGTGTTCTTTATTTCGGCTTGTCATTGTGCTTGTCTTTTGTAGTGGTCACTAGGGGGCGTCGATCCAGCACGGTGAAGACAACCATGCAGCCAGGAGCTCCCCAGCCACTGCCTGACTATTTGACTGCTCATGTTTGAGTGTATGGGGAAAGAATGTGCATTCATGTGCGGCTCCAGTGAAATTGCTCACCGGCTTTTTGATCACAGGCCTAAAAAACCAATGCCGGACCCGTTCTGCCCTAAAAATGCAATTGACCTGAATCATCCTCAAAGAAAAATAATAAAAAAAGAGAACTAACCAGTTGTGCTCAGTTCTCCTGTTGAGGGATGGAAAAACCGATATCACATATAGAGAACTGATCTAATAGTCCGCCATCCTTAAGAGAGCTCATTAACCAAACTCATTAACTACATTAAACTTCACGGAAAGACTCGGCAGCAGTCGTGTGCTCCCGATGAGTAAATCCCTGCTGGACCCCCCCCCCCCCCCAAACACACACACACACACACACACACACACACACACACACGGTCATAATCTGGCTAATGATTAGAGCGCTGCAGACGTGCTCGGTGGGCAGCGGGGACAGTAAGGCTGAGCTGGCTACTGTAGAGTTGGCCGTTTCCATTGTCTCCTTGCAGAGGTCCTGGGGTGGCGGACAGAGAGAGAGCGCCCCATGCAGGGACAGGACACTTCCCCTTCTCCCAGCCTCATGGCACTAATGCTGGGGGGGGGGGCAGCCCAGCGCCAAGTCAACCCCCCACCCCCCGGCTAATTACTGGAGATAAAGACTGGGAGAGGAGAGAGGAGGCGACCGGTGAGCACAGTGGGGAGGGTGGTGGTGGTGGTGGTGAGTAAGTGGGTGGAGGGTGAAGGGAGAGGAGGTGGTGGTGAAGGTGGTGGGGGGGACGGCGACAGCGGCGGCGGCGGTGCCGGATGGCAGTTTGCTGTGGAATGGCTAATTAAATAATGCCATAAAAGAACCCCGGCTCGCTTTAACGAAGCCCGTCAAGCCCTGACGAGGGGGGCTGGGGGGGTGGGACGCACCGAGGAGGAGAGGAGAGGGGTGGGGCTGGTGCTGAAAATTGGCCTTGTATAACAAGGGGACTTAGCTCTTTGGTTTTGCAGTGATTCTTCACGCTCCCTTAGGTCTCAATAGGGCGCATGGCGAGGGTGCGTTGGGGGGCGGCCCCTAGGCACAGATAGGACCCCCTTCACCCCTTCTCCTGTGGCTGTGAATGCTACACACACACACACACACACACACACCAACACCCCCATGGCTCCATACAAAGGCCGCTACCCGAGGTCCAGTCAGGGGCTTATCCAGTGCAGGGGCACAGCCAGGGGCAGGCTGGCCAGACTGACTGACTGTGCCCACTGGGGGCTGGTAGAATGGCACAGGGGGATGGATGGAGACGGACGGCTAGGAGAGGAGAGAGGGGAGAAAAGAGGAGCGATGCGAAGAAGTGGTGTTCTGCCGCTACTAGGGACAAAAAACATCAGCAGGGGTAGCGGCGCTGACAAAACCAACATTGTTTTTACATTTCATATCTTTTTGTTCCCGGGTGAGATGAGTTTATTTCAGGAGATAAGGAAAGCGAAGGAATTTGGCAAGAAGTGGTGGCCGTTTTGAAATAGTCTTCAGAGGCAGAGATAGCATCCCACTGAAATCCCCAAGCCCCCCCTCCCTTCAAATCAACAGATATGCCTGAAGCACGTCTCCTAATTAGCTTTGTGTTGTGGCGTCTCCAGCAGAACCCTCTCCACTAGATCCTTGGCGTACTGACAGGTTTCAGAACCAACCAGAGCCCAAACTGTTTTTTTTGGGAACGGTTGAGATTGCAGAAACATCTGAGAAGTACTTTTAACTCAGTATGGCCCAGAACCTTGCCACTATAACCACAAGTTCTTAGGTTCTTATCAAAATTCAGTATAGTAGCTCACTCGAATATATTAATATAACCAACTCTGCATGTATTATGTCTTTGAATTGGCAAGACAATCCCCCCTTCTTGAATACACATTTACCCAGACACACAACAACTCAAAACAGCGAGCTTTGCGATGCACACATCTCTCTACCATCTCCTGTCAATATCACGTTCCCCCTCCTCCCTCCTCCCCTCACCCTCTTCTCCAGTCCTGCTCCCCCCTTCTCTGTCTCTCTCTCTCTGTCTCTCTCTCTCTCTCTCTCTCTCTCTCTCCCCATATTCTACTCTGTCTCCTAGCCTTAACCCAAAGCAGATGGCTCGGGAAGCATGTCAAAAATCTGTCTCCCGTTAACGCTACTTTTGAAGCCCCCCCCTCTCTACTCTTTTTTTTTTCTCTTCCCTAAAAATTCATCATAAAGTTATTTTTGCAAAATAGCCAGTAAACAGCATCAAAGTGATATTTTTCCCCCTTTCCTCTGATGACAAGAAGAAGAAAAGAAAAAAAAAAAACGTAAATTGCGCTGAGTGTATGGCCTGTCCTTGTTATTGAAGGAACGCCGTTCCACGCCGATGTGCAATCTGAAGTCAATCTGAGCGTGGGCCCGAATCCCTTGTTCTTACTACGGCATTCCAGTCATGATGGAGAAAACGCTGCGCTCGATCACAAACTGTGATTAATGGTGATTGTATCGTGGATGGCTCAGTGGCTTTGTGATGTGACGGCTGGGCCCGCTTTGAACTGGCTCTCCGAGGGACTGATGCACTCATGCAAAGCCAGAGTGGAAACATCACTGTGGCACTGACACACACACACACACACACACACACACACACATTTCTGTTTATTTATAGGCATGTTCGATCACTCATTATTGGAGTTGTATACAGTATTTGAGGATGTCTGATATGTATGATATATAGGCACATGGAAAGACATATACAAACACAAACACACACACACACACACACACACACACACACACATTTGTGTTTGTTTATATGCATATTCATTTTTGTTTATATGCATGTTTGTTTATATGCATGTTCGATCACTCATTATTGGAGTTGTATACAGTATTTGAGGATGTCTGATATGCATAATATATATGCACATGGAAAGACACACACAAACACAAACACACACACACACACACACACACACACACACACACACACACACACACAGTCTTACTTATGTCACTTGGGGTATTTACATAGACTTACATTCATTTCCTGGAGACTTGCCCTAACCATAACCATAACCACTACTTGCCTAAACCTAACCCTTACCCCAACCTTAACCTAACCCTAACCTTAACCACTGACCCAAAAATCAGCTTTTTACCAATTGGGGACACGGCTTTTGTCCCCGATTACACAAGCCGCCCCCAATCAACTGGTCTTAAGTCTGGTTTGTGTCCCTGAAAGTGACTTAAGTCATACCCACACACACACCCATACACACACACACACCTAAACTATAAAATGAAACTAGTAGTTTACAGCACAAGTTGATGCTACTGTTTAAACCTGGTCAGTGCTTTCAGGTAATCTGGCTACCTGGTAGTCTAGTGGGAAGCTAGGTCGGCCTACAGCTGCAGCGCTCTGTGAGGGATACATGCAGGCTGGTGGTGGGGTGGGGAGGCGGGGGGTGTTTTGAACAGGTTCCCCTATACCCAGAATCAATGTTTTGGGCCAGTGGGGTAGCTTGGAGAGAGAGGGGGTTAGTTTCCGTAAACCATTCCCCCTCTTTCTCCGTGAATCGCCACCATTCTTCTGTAATGATCCCCGGCAACTTTTAATTGGGGAGGTTGGCGTGACCTCACAGCATTCCAGGGTGATTACCCTTATTCACATCTTACAAAATTAAAATAAAAAAAGAATCCCAACAGCCCGGGCCCATCCCCTGTTCTTCTTATTTTCCTCTCTCTTGGTTTTATTTGGTGCGTGCCCCGGCCCGTTTGGGAAGAGCGAGAGAGAGTGCCCCATCGTCTTTCTATTCTCTCCACCTCCTCCTCCTCCTCTCGCCCTCCCTCCCTCCTTCGCCCCTCGGAGCAGCGAGTGATGAGGGTGGAATTAAATTGATCACCGCCTTCCGGAAAACAACAGGAAAAAATAGTGCATTCCGAACGCCAGGAGGGCGTTCCCCCTGGTCTTCCCTATGGCAGGATGACATCATTGGCCCGCTGCCCAATTCCCACCGTTCACAATAGGGTCGCTGTTGCCTTCTCCACAGTGGCACCACAGCCAAGAGAGGAAGAGAGAGAGAGAAAGAAAGAGGGAGAGAGAGAGAGAGGGAGAGAGAGAGAGTGAGAGAGTGAGAGAGACAGAGAGAGAGAGAGAGAGAGAGAGAGAGAGAGAGAGAGAGAGAGAGAGAGAGAAAGCTGCCAGAAATGTTAAGACCTGCAGGCCTGTGCTTCACACACACACACACACACACACACACACACACACACACACACACACACACACTCCTTCAGACAGCCATGCCGACCACTGTTACACATTCCTCTGGACAGACTTGGCCAGTTTAAGGCGTCAAATGGTGTTTGACTAGGTGCCATGGCTGAGATATTAGAGCTGTGATAATGGAACATACATCACAAGTTATTTGGACAGTTAAGTCATATATTTTAACTACTTATGAGTCTTCAAGACTGTAGAATATTTTGTAATATTGTTATTTCCTGTAATCTGTCACCCTAGCCTAATTTTTGATAAATGGAGCCCTGGTTTAGAAACACTTTTGTATCAGTCACACTACTTGCTTGCTGTTATGAAATAAGTTACTGTTGGTTTACATGAGATGACAAATGGAAAAGTAACTACAAAGCAATAAATACTCGAGACGAAAAGCATTAAATCCTAAATTTCGATTTGGATTGACTAGGTCACTGCAAACTGCACAGTGGCACTTCGAAAATGTTCCAGTTTTGAAACAAAATCGTGTGAATACAATGTCGTAACACATTTTTATATCACTAACTAAAGAGTAAGTTGATGTAAAACCTGACCGCATGTCTTTCAGAAGCTCTGTCCAACGTAGGTAAACCCTGACCACGAGTACTAGCAATTCGGTCATTCTCCCAACCACTAAGCCATTGTGTTGCCGCAGGCCATCTTGTCGGAATGAAACAGTTTGCCCACAGCCACTGACCACAACAGATGTTCCCTTGCTTGGCGCTCTCCTCAGCATGTGTGTTCTGTTGAGTCTAGAGCCAAGATATACTTTCATAGACTGGCACTGTGTTACAAAAACAAAGAGAAGGACATTCTGGTACGGCCCCCGAGTCGCGTCTTCATTGGTCAGTGGCGGCTCCTTCTCGGCCTGGCACCCTGTTAAAACCCTGCTGAAAAAGTGCTGTGACTTGGACGGAATGCGTGCAGATATTCACCGCGGGGCGCACGGACACGGTGGAGACCGCATGACAGTCGTCGCGACCTGAACGAGCCCCCCCACCCCCACCCCCCACCCCCCACCCCCCGATCAAGCGTGTCGACATAACAGGCAGCGCTGGCCCTCGCTGCCCTTTGGCCCCTCGGTATGTTTGTAGAACACGCAGGAGGGTAAGAAGGTGAAGGCCTGCCGAGATGCCAGGAGGTTCTGGGAAGGCTTTGGGAAATGTCTCGCCGACGTGCGAGCGCGCACTGCCGCCCGGGGGGTGCCCGCCCGCTTGGGAACGGGACGGAAAAGGGGACAGGGGTCCGACAACGGTGTGTGTGTGTGTGTGTTGAGAGAGATAGTTTGTCCAAGGGATGTACCGACTGTTGACTCGCACTGGTTTGCTAATCGGCAGCCACAAGCCCCTGGAGCCATGAGTAAATAGGAGCGTCTGCCTTACTCTGTCACCACAGGGAGATGGAATCGGGCTGTGGGGAGATACATAAGCAAACTGAAGGAGAAAAATCCAATGACAAAGCCTTGAGAAATAGAAATGGACTGTGGTCGAGGAACAGCAGAACACAATAAAGGCTCATGCTCCCTTAGGCCTCAAATTGCTCATGTCTCAATCACGGATTAGGCTGGTTTTCCTAACTGAGGACCCAGTGGGAAGTGGGAACGCCCATTCCCACCCACCTGTCATTGTAAATAAGAATCTATTCTTAATTGACCTGACTGGTGAAATAAATGTTAGCCAGGGAGCAGATACAGTCTGACACTATAGAACAGTGAAGAAAATGCTGTCACACAAAGCCAAAGAACAGTAAATGCACAGTAAAATAAAAATTAAAAATAAATTAAAAAAACTTTTCTGTATCTGTACTTCTGTATGGGAAGAATGGTGAAAACCATCAAGGCATTCTCAAAGTGTCCCCATCCGCTCTCAGTTGTCTAGTACAGTCAGTTCACTGAATTAGATTGATAGGATTATTTTATTAAGATAATCAGTTCCCAGACATGGGCTGTTAAACCTTCCAACTAAAAAGGGAATTTAGTGGAATCAATAACCATCAACCAGAAAGTAGACACAGAAGCCAGCAGATAGCACAATCCACAGGCAGGCACACACAGGTACTACACACAAGACAGCCAAGGACACAGACACAGCCACGCCGAGACCAGCAGACAGAGGCTGTTAAATGCATTTACACTCCAATAACTTTCGCAAGTCAGAGGGCCCATAGAGAGAGAGAGAGAGAGAGAGAGAGAGAGAGAGAGAGAGAGACGGCAAATTGCCTGGCCAAGTAGATCAACAAGGAGCTATTGATACCAGAGATCTGGGCTGGTGTCAGTCTAAGAGCCAAACAGAATCACAATTGTGGTTTGTGCCAGTAACCTTGTTGACCTTATTTAACCTTGGATTTGGCCGGCGGGGAGCTCCTCCTCGGACTACAAGTGTCCATTCACAAAGGAAATTGGGAAATGGACTTTTGTGTGGCAGCGCACTGAATCTCACCATTGATATGTGTGACATATAGACTCTGTGTGTACCATGTTGTTGTTTTTGGAGATGATTTGTGTTATTGTGGCATAATTGTTTGGCTGTTTGATATATCACAGGCCTCTATATATCTTAGGTTACCTCTCCCAAACCGCATGTGGATGTATAGCTGAGGCTATTCAGGTTCAGGACAGCGGATGTTGTGGGGTGGACTTTTTAAAAACTGCAACAAGGCTCTAAGAAAGAGGAGAGAGAGAGAGAGAGAGCTGCCAGAAATGTTAAGACCTGCAGGCCTGTGCTTCACACACACACACACACACACACACACACACACACGAGAGAGAGAATTTAGGAGCTGGGCACCTTCTCTGAGGCTGTCTGGTAACGGTGTGTGTATGTGTGTGTGTGTGTGTGTGTGTGTGTGTGGTGTAATTACAGCCAGGTCCCCGGCGTGGAGCCCAGTTGAAGTATCGTCAGTCTGTCTGTGGCATGCGGCGGTGCTGACCTTCCCCCTCTCCTCTCCTCTCCTCTCCTCTCCTCTCCTCTTCTCTCCTCTCCTCTCCTCTCTCCTCTGTTCTCCTCTCCTCTGTTCTCTTCTCCTCTCCTCTCTCCTCGGGCCTGGTGACTCCCTGACTGGCTCTGGCTCCACCAGACCCCCCACCCCACCACACCGCTCACACACAGGTGCTAACAGGACAGCTGGCTACTCACACCGGGTGTGTGTGTGTGTGTGTGTTTTTGCGTCTAACGTTATCTGGTGAATTTGTAACTTCCCTATGCATGTATCGATCATGTATCTGTGCAGTGTCATTCATCCCCTGCAAACATTTCAGTGTTTAATAGATGTTGATACGACAGCCTGCACCAACTTTGAAAATCTGTTATAGTGACAGAATGAAAGTTGAGACGTCGTCTGTAGTCTTCGGCTATCTGCACTGTTTTGTGAAATCGGGAGCTACATATCTTTCTGATATCAGCCCAAAACTGTTTCCAAAGCTGTTTCAGCATGATTTTTTTTACAGTGCCAAAATATCATATTGTGAAAATTTTGTGCTTGTTTGGGTTGACGTTCAACTTGGCCCCCTCCTGCACATTGCCATCTGTGAAATGCTTGCTGGGTTTTCTCTACCCGCTTAATCACTTTCAGGGTTTCGCGATGGGCTGGAGCCTATCCCAACGTGAAAACCTGACACAGAAAGGGAATCAAAACTGTGTTCTTCTTGCTGTGACAGTGTTCTCCACTGAGCCTTGAGCTGCCATTAGAATATACTGCACATAATGGACTTCTTTCTATTAATATGGTAGCAGGGTGAGCTAAATGTCAAGAAGGCCATCCTGTAATTGGAAAGTCACCTGTACAGTCGCTGTGTGCTCTCAAGGAACTGAACTACTAGCCTACTTGCTCATTCATTGTAAATCACTATGTCTTAAAATATAAATGGGATATGATTGACAGGAGGATTATTCTTGGAAGTCTTATTAGTGTGTCTTATTCTTATTTGTGTGTGTGTGTGTCTACGTGTGTGTGTGTCTAATAGTGTAATAGTGAGACCAGTGATCCTGCTGGCTCCAGACGCTGTTTACCTTGCAGCTCTGTCTGTCTGTTTGTCCGTCACACACACACACACACACACACACACTCACACACACACACACACACACGCAGAGCATTGTAATCAGTGGGTCTGACATTAATCCTTAAGGGTTTTGGTCCTCAGCAGGGCAGCGCTGTGGGCTGTTGAGAATGAAGCAGAGATGGACATGTGTGATATAAACACCAGAGAAGAAGAATGGACTGCAGACATTCTAGTCAGTATGTGCCCTGAAGTTGCCCTGAGAAAAAGCATTCAGTTCAATTCACATTGTAGGCGGTACTATGGTGTATGTTTGCGTGTGTATTTATTTTTATGTGTGAGTGTGTCGCTGACAGTGTCAACAGAGTGTGCATGTGTGTGTTTGTGTTACTAAAAGTGTGTGTGTGTGTGTGTGTGTGTGTGTGTGTAAAAGGGCGCGTCTGTACAATCTTGCATCTTTGTGTTTGTGTATACAGTGTGTGTTTAAGTGTGTGTGCAATCAGCCAGTCTGGAATGTGCCAAGACATTGTGAATCCTGATGATCAACATTGTGATCCTGTGTTACCTGTGCTGGCTGCTCAGGACCCTGTTTACCCAAAGCCTCTTAGTCCTAAGACCGTCTCTGTTCTGGTGAAACTAGGGATGCATCGGTACTGATATCTGGTGCCTGTAATATCAGACATCGTACCTAAAGCAGATGAAAATAGTTAAGGAATATCAAAGCAATTCCCCTATACTTAAGTCTAAAGAAATACCAATAGCCATGTGTAAGATGCCTAAGGTAAAATGTCAAAGTAAGTGATTTTCTTTTTTTTCACATACAGAAGGATGTTAGATCTCTGTGTTACTCAGTTAAACTCAGTTTAATGGCCTAAGTCTGTATTTAACACTAAAGTTACTGAATGGTTATAGCAAAAACAAGGGCAGATCTATCTATCTATCTATCTATCTATCTATCTATCTATCTATCTATATACACATTTCTGTATATAGACATAA
>NW_027281481.1:40000-72500 GCF_046629955.1 Centroberyx affinis | reverse complement strand
TGTGTGTGTGTGTGTGTGTGTGATCGTGAGGGTTGTGGAGGGCAAAGGCATGGTCAAAGCCACCAGCGTAGGCTAATGTCATGGCCACTGAATCGTGACTGCCCCTCCCAACACACACACACACACACTCACACACTCGGTGGATGTGTGTGAAGAAGCACTCAGGTTTTGCACTTAGGGCACATGCACACACCCAAGCACACACATACTCATGCACCCCCTCACACAAACACTTTCGCTTTAATTCTCACTTTGCTTTTATCTCCTCTCCCACTTTCTCTCTCACTTTGCTCCTTCTTTCACACACGTTCTCTCTCTCTCTCTCTCTCTCTCTCTCTCTCTCTCTCTCCCTCTCTCTCTCCCTCTCCTCTGCTCTTACAACAAGTGTTGCTTGGAGGTGAGGGCTCGCCGGCCTTGCCTGTTTAATGGGCCGTCCGTTTGCCAACTGTTCCTTTGAGGGGGCCGGTGCGTCGGGCGTCGGAGCCGGGATTTGGGAGGGAAGGCCGGTGCCGCTGGATCAGACAGATGGAGGGGGGTCCGGCTCCATTCATTTAGCTCCATGTGAACAACAGAGCTCCCACTTCAAACAACAAGAACGCAGCCTGCCGGCCTCACCGTCTGCACACACATACGCAGGCTCGCAGACACACACATGCTGTCACACATGCATGGTTGCGTGCGTGCACATATGCACATATTGACATCCATGTGCATGTCTTAACACATTTGATTTGATTTGTAGCACGATAAAAGAGTCCAAATTAACATTTGCAGCTATGGATGACAACAGCCAATCTAGCTCTACAGAAGATTAAGCTGTCACTATTACGGTTACTACTGCAACTACTGTTTATCTGCCACCTTCTGCAATGGCACACACACACACACACGCACGCATGTACACACACATATACACCACACACTACACGCACATGCACAGGGGGCATAAAAACACAGGCTTCACAGTGCCCACCCCCATTCCCAGCCCCCCCCCCTCTTCTCTGGGACTCCCTCCTCTGCTACCAAACCCCCCCCCCCCCTCCTGAATTCACTGGCACTTCCAGAAAGCTCCGAGGCGCCAGCGGAGCGGGGCTCATCTCTTGGGAACAATAAAGCCAGATCTTCATAAAAACTTCAAAAAGGCCTCGCCAAGTGTTTTATAGGTGCTTTAAAGGTTTATGGGCCCTGGGGAGGGAGGGAGGGAGAGGGGGAGAGAGAGAGAGAGAGAGAGAGAGAGAGAGAGAAATGAGTGATGCAGTCTTAGTAGTGAGGCAGGCCTCACTTTTCCCACCCACCGCACGCACACACACACGCCTGCACACACACACCCACACACACACACACACACACCCCCACACATATATGCCGCTGCTAATCCGCTAGTGAGCGTAGGGCTGAAATCGGCCGGTGGGAGGTAGGGTGGGGTGGAGGGGTGACGGGAGGGGGGGGGGCGAAACAGGTGATCACTGGGTGCAGAAATGGAACGGAATGAGAGGAAAGAGGGATACGGTCACTGTGGCGACAGTAGTGAGCTGTCAAAGCAGACATACGTGACAGCCTGCGTGCTTTTACGAACTCACTGTCTAAATAGTGCAAACTTATAAGAAATTCAATTGTAAGCGTATGAGAGGCGTGTTTTGAGTGTGTTGAAGCTCTTTAGCTGAGCAGGGCTTGTACTTTTGTTTGCATACACACCCGTGATCCTGGTTCACATGTATAGGCGTGCATCTAGACTATAAAGTTCTGGACGATTAGTAAGTGTGCCTATTTTGTTTGAGGAATTTTCAGAGTAGGACGGCTGTGTGGCTGTGTGTGTGTGTGTGTGTGTGTAAGGTTATCTGGCCAAGGCGTGGTCCCAACCCTTCGGCCCCTAATCCTCAGTGACCTCAGAAGGGGTCAAGTCGAAGAGCAAGGAGGTGGGGCATTCTGGGATGGAGGAGATTAGGGACTGAAGCCTGCTCACTTTCAAGATGCAAGGATTGCTGTTTTGCAGGCTGACAGGTTGGCACACACACACGCACACACACACACACACACACACGCACAAGCACACTCATACATGCAAATAGCAGTTTGGATTCTTCCACTTCCAGTACAGAGCTTAACAGCCTCTGGATCCTGCCCCTCTGCCAGTGGAAGTGCTGACGAAATCACCTATCAAATGATTCGCCCAGATACACATCTCTCCCTGTCACGGCTCGGCTGCAGATTTTTTGATGAGTCATGGGTCACTGCACCCCAGCTAAGCCCGCTCCACTCTGAATCTCTTTTATGAGCGTGAATCGCCACTATTCACGGCCTTTTTGGAATGTTTTCTTTATAAGTATTTAGAGATATGCCAGCGGTTATATTTAGCACGGGTCCTCCCGGAGTCTGAAGGTTTAAAATTAGGAGGTGTCAGAATTCCAGTACAATTCTTAAGTTACTGTCAATAAACGGTAAAGGGCTTCTCTTAAAGGCGTAGTGTGTTGGCAAGGATCCATAATGGCATGATTTGTGTACGATATGCTGGTTGGGAAAGTGTGTGTGCGTTTCTGTTTGGGCATAGTACGAAAGTGTAAATCTTCTAGATGGTATACATGCGCATTTGCACATCTATATATTAAGACTCCCGTGTGTGTGCTACTGTGTGCGCCAGTGTGTGTGTGTGTGTATTTGTGTATTTGTGTGTGTCCATCTGCACATTAGTGTTTGTAGGATCTGTTGACAGGGAAGCACGCAGCGTTTTATTTGCTCAAGGGCTGAAAAAAAACATGGCGCTAGCAAGGGAGCGCTGTGATATGAGCCTGCCGAAAGCAACCTGGCCAGGCACAAACCTACCAAGGATGGTGATTCAACTAAACATGATGCATACTGTAGAATGTAATAACACAGAGCTGTGCATGGTAAACTGTTATTTATGCATACAAAGATGTATATTCTACTGCATACTGCAAGGTTTCAGTTCAATTACTTTTAATTCTTTTTAGTATTTCTTTATAGCAGCAAGTACATCAAGCCTGTTTAACAGTCAATATGTTATAGATATGTGAACAGGCTGTGTTGATGTGAATATAATAGTCATAGTCATATAATACTATAATACTATTCTAATACTATTCATAATCACGTGTTCATTTTTTATATTAGATTCCTGAGGTATTTCTAGGATGTTTTCTAATTAAATATATTAACAGACAATTTCAAAAGCTTTATTTTTTGTATACTGTATACTTTTTGTAATTTTCTAAAATCTTTTCTCAGATAGATTAATGCAGACCATTAAGAAATAAGAGTTTTGTTAAAGCAATACTGTAAAGCTACATTAGATAACATTTTTATGTAAAAATACACCAGTCTCATCAGCCTAAATCAGTAAGTGAGGCTGCAACAGAGAAAAACATCCCATCCCCACTAATTGAGACCCACAGATTTACCCAAATCTGATCCCAGATCTGCCCAAATGAAATTCTGGTGTTGGGTGTGTGGACACTGTTGGGAAATTTTCTCCACCCACAGAGAAGCGGAGAATGTTGTCGGATCAGGTCACATTTCAAAATTCTTCTACGATTTCAAATGATATAATGCAATGCTACATACATACATACATATTGTGGATACGAACATTTGTGATTTTGATGTTTTCACTTCATTTGAAGGATTATATGGTCATCTTGGGCTCAAGAAACCTTTTCAAAACCCATTGGATAAACTCAAAGATGCATTGTCATCAAGCTACAAACAAGGCTGCTTTTCTTAGGTCTGAAAAGTTGACATATTGCAGATGTAGACAATATTTTATCCCAAGCTTAAGATCTTGAGTTTATATGTCTAAATATAGATGATCCAGTCTGGAAAATAGTTATTTCAGCCTCACAAATTCTCCATATGGAATGCTGGTATTTATTAAGGGTGACAGGGCTGCGTGTGGAAAACTGTATTTCTATCAGTCTCTTGTGAAAAATGTCAGTGATAGGTTTGTCTAGTTCCAAAAAACGTATCTCATCTTTACAGTACTCCATTGTGAACCTCAAGCTGAGGTAAGGCACATCACTCCGAAGCTGGTGGAGGAGATGTACACTATGTCAAGTATTTTCCTAACCCTAAGCCTAAAGTCCATTTTGAAACTGTTATAAAATGACAGTAAAAGCACTCCCTCAGAACAGGCAATAGTAGCATCATTGTTCATCGCTGGTGATTGCCGCCATGGCCCATTGCTTAGACACTTAGATTCACTCTGCAGCTGCCCACCGTTCAGTTTTCATCAACTGGGCAGCAAACACTGATGAGGTCATTGCAATACAGCATCTGTAGGAACAAGTGACCTCTATTTGTCATTTATTCGTATTCATATCAGGCAAGTGGATGACTTTAGGGGGTGTATCGTACATGTGGCTGAAACTCCAAACTAAAAGAATAAGCTCCAAAGAAAATTTGGTCAGCCACACTTGAAATATAACCTTGTTATGCTCCTTATGGTTGGTGAGGTGTGCCAACAAATATCATCGAATCTAGTGGGGCTTTCAGCTCTTGAACTATGACAATGTAGAATACAATTGAGGCCTAATGTAACCAAAATGGACTATCTCTGAAACAGGAAGTATTAAAAAAGCCAATATCAAATAAAAACTTCTGTTATTGTTCAGCGGGGCAAATGTGAAAGTTAGCGACTTCCTACAATCGTGTGCGGTGTGTAAAAAGAGGAGAAACCCACATAAACAACCAAGGCTTTTATTTTGTAATATTCATTTATTGTTCAATAAAAATAGATTTTAAAAAAGTGACGTGATGTCTCCTTCATGACTTCGCCTGATGGATCTGCCAACGGCTCCTTGTAAAGATGGGGCTTTACTTTTCTTTTTACTTTTCTTTTCGCCTGGAAAGGGAGTTTATATAACCCCCTCCCCTTCCAGCCCACTCTTGAGACAGACGAGTGTCTATAGCCTCATTGACCTTTGACCTCTAGAGTGATGACAGCCCCACATTCACTTACTTTCACATTTAGAGCAGATACAGTACATTCAACCCCTGGTCCTGTCTATGCACATGGGTTTGTAGTTGTGTTGTATTTTTGCAGTTGGCCCTTGTAAAAACCGCTTTTAACAATGTGAATAAAGAAGACATCTAAGCGCTAACACAAGAGTTCAAACCATCAGTAAAACCAATTACAACTTATAACATCAGTTGCTCTTAAGACTTTTTTTATACAGTAGTTACACGTAAACACATTTTTTTGAGGATCAAAGGAAACTAAATTTTGTAAACACTCTTATCAGGTTAGAGAACCCCCTGCTACCTATAACAGGAGGTTCTACATCATTCTGTAGGTTCCACTGAACCTCGAATGCTACAGTAACTGCAGGCTTACAACCACTAACACATTCACTGACTTCATTCAGAGAACTCAGACCTTTCTGGTGCTACATTAGTGAAGATGCCCACAATGCAATGTAGGTATCGAGTGTCTTACATTTAGAAATGCTGCAGGATATTATGATGCTATGATGTCACCGAACCAACCAGGTTGACCTCTTTTGTGCAATAAAAGTGTTTTACCATATGTTGACAAAAATTAGAATACTAAAGCCTGCAGTCACTGTGACCATGAGATGCCGAGCTCCATGCCATGTAAGCGATGCACGGACCGTCTTATTCCAACTGCATGTTGTGAGCAGTCACAGCACTGTACACTGTAGTGTGGACAGAGAAACCCAAACTTGGCCCAGTTTCCCAAAATCACATTAAAGGGATAGTTTAGGTTTTTAAGAAGCCTGATTAATCATGTGCTCAGAGTGCCTGTAATCCAGCCAAAAAGCACTTGTGTTTTGGTTATTGAGATACTGGAGGCAGAATTGTGTTTGAAGTGTTTGTTAGCAATTTGTTAGCGATGCTAGTGCAAGTCATTGGGGCTGTAAATACTGTAATTTGTTTGAAACATCCTGTGTTTAAGTCCTATACACCAAGTTATTATAGCTATTATAAAACTGTTATATACTATAATACTGTGTATTATACTGCATGTGATTTGCACAAGCATTGCTTACAAATGTGAGGCCTCTTAACAACCTGCCATCCCTTTAACACTAGAATACTTTTGGGAGACCCTGCCCTAGGCTGGCGGGCGCCATTTTCTGATGCAACTGGGAATACCACTGTCATTAACGGAACACAACAAAAACACTGAACCTAACATTAACGTTAACATTTAGCACAGCATGACTACAGTACTTCAGACGTATTCAGCAGAATTCTGGAAGATTTACATGCTTTCCCAATCAATTAGAGAAACAAAAAGAGTAAAGTATTGCTGGTCTTTTCTCTCTTTAAAATCAAAATCGGCTGGCTTGATTTTGTGTTACTTCACTGGATGAGATGATCATATTAGTTAGCTACGCTATGACTGGATTCTCTACTATACAGAGGATTTGTTCCTGCAGAGGGGAGAAAAAGAACACCAGAGAGTCAGTGCCAGGTTCTAAAAGACGCAGCCTCCACCCTCCTTCTCTCTCTCACTCTATCTAGCTCTCTCTCCCTGGGCTGCTGGCCCTCTCGCTACCAGACAGTACAGTGGCCAAGAGCGGTTGAGTGACAGGCTGATGGGCCAAATCGTCGGGCCGATTGCGTCCCCAAGTGGAGACGCCAGCCCCCCTCTGCACTTCCCCCTTCCTTCCTGCCCTCTGGGCCTGGTCCAGAGCCCACATCCTGGGAACATGGGGCCGGGCGGCTGCAGCCGACAGCTCTTTGGGAATGACACAATGAGAGAGTTCATAGGAAAAGCCTTGTCCGCGTGTGGCTGGGGAGGCGATGATGCTGCCCATGTAGTTTTGGCAACGTGCGCTGCCCAATGTGCTGGCGTCAATCACGGCAGAAGCCGAAGTGACGCTCCATTAATCTTCCTCACCGTCACATCCCTTTTGCCCAATAATGTCTGACGGCACAAAAACTGTTTTCTCTTTGTTCCATTTTGTTATTGTTCATTTGGTGTCCATATGAGGATCTCATATGTTCATATAAAAAGGTCCTTTATGTATGGGAGAACAGTCTTCATGGAAACATAGATTCTCAGAGCAGCATTTCAGAAAACAATAACACAACAGAAAATATGACAACATTTTGTAGCTGCAGTAGTGGACGGTAACACCACAATCAGAGGAAAGAGTTCAGCTTTAAGGGCAATCTGTGGAAGTTACTGCCCAGGTTTGTCAAAAAGTCTAACCTCTGATCCAGGTGAAACGTCCACAAGATCAATACCACATTCACCAAAGGAGAATCTGCACCTAGCATGAACTCCCAAATTTTCCCTTGTCTCTCTCCTGGAAATGTCACACTGTGGTGGCCCGGCTGTATTTGAGCGCCAGGGGGGAGTACTCCTTGATGCGAACGCACAGCTTGCCCCTCAGCCACGGGTTCTGCAGCTCCAGGGGACAGAAGTCATCCTGAAGCCACTTCTCTCTGTCCTCCACCACCAGCACAAGGCCAAAGTGCTCCAGCTGCTCGGGGCTGTAATACACACACTGCTCCTGTTCACCGCCGCCTCCGTCGTTACTGCTGCTGCTACCCAGCAGGCGGCGAGACACGGCGTTCATCTCCTGCACCACCAGCTGCACCATCTCCCGCGCCGAAGTGCCTGGAGTCACACGTAGCTGAGAGAGAGAGAGGAGCAGAAGTAGTCAGTCAGCTTTTTAGTTTGAACATTTTTTTATTGAGATACAGAAACATTTGTAAATATGCAAATTATGACAGTACAGATATCATCTCTTTTTTAAGACTGACAAAAGCAGACAAAAGACAAACAAGTCAACATTATGTGAGGGGAGGGGGGATACAGAAAAGGAGAAGTAAAAGAAAAAACAATATATAGTAATAATTCAACATATAAAATGGCAGTAGTATCTATATATAAATATAGCCTATATATAAACGAATAATAAAATAAAATAAATAAATAAGTAGAATCGATAGTAATAATAATTAAAATAATAATAACAACAGTAAGAAAAAATAATAAGAATATGCTTGGTGATACAGCAGTGCATATAAAAACCCAAAATAAGTTAATTAACATGTAATAATAATAATAATAATAATAATAATAATAATAATAATAATGAGGATGATAATAAAGAAGATATAAGTACAAAAAAAAAAAACCCGCCCTCAACCCACCCGCCTCTAACACCCCGGAACCACGGATGTCAGTCAGCTTTTATATATTATAAATACTTGTGGACAGAATACTAGAACATTGTGACAGTTTTAAGCTGATCAACTTCAAAACATATCCCTCCTCTGTACCTTGACACTGGTCTCTTTTGGCAGGCCTGTGCGGTACTGTGGGTACACTCTGAGTGTGGCATGCCAGCCTTTCCTGTGGGCACCAGGTGAGGGGGAGGAGAGCCTCTGGGTGCCGCTGTCCTCTGATAGGGTGCGGGCCGGCGGAAGGCGAGGTAGGCACCGCTCGGCCGAGCAACAGCGGTCCACGGAGGAGGGCCTGTGCCAGCGCCGCTGTGGCGAGGTGGAGGGGGAGGTGGCGGGGCAGTAAGGCTGGTGGTGGGATGAGTTGGTGGAGGGGAACTCCAGGCTGCTGGTTCTCACACAGAAGGCCTGCCTCTTCTCTGTGATCCGCAGCAGCTCGATCTGCCTGCTGGGCAGGATGAAGTCACTGTCAAACAGCTCCGGGGCCCCCCTCCGCCTTTCCCCTCCACACCCGCCGCCTCCCCCCCCTCCCCCGCACCTCTCACCCTCCCTCCCGAGCTGCGGTTCCGAGGCCTGGAGGACGTCCGGGGTGGAGTCCCTTAGCGCTCCCCCTCCGCCTCCGCCTCCTCCGATGCCCATCCCTCCTAATGAGCTGCTCCTGTCGCTGCGCAGGAAGCTGCGAGGCTCCAGGGGCGCGGAGGATGAGAGGGGTGAGGGGGGCAGCAGGTCCAGCTCGCGGGGGCTCTGGGCACGGCTGGAGTCATAGTCGCTGTCGGTGGTGAGGAACACCTCAGAGGAGCCCTCCTCGTCTGACAGACCAGCGAAATCTACAGGATGGTGTGAAAAATATGACATTAGACACTACCAGTCAAAAGTTTGGACACATGCATTTTCCTTATTTTTACTATTTTTCACATTTTAGAATATTAGTAAAGACATCAAAACTATGAAAAAAACACAAATGGAGTTATGCAGTGACCAAAAAGTGTTAAACAAATCAAAACTATCTTATTTTTTAGATTCTTTAAAGTAGCCGCCCTTTGCCTTGATGGAAAGGCAAAAGCTTTGGAAAGAAATTCATACATAGGCCTCAACTTCACTATTTTATTGATCTAAAAACTAATTTCAAGCATTTAAGCATAAGCCTTTAGATCAAAATAGCTTTAAGATAATGAAAAACATAGCACATTCAATCAGGCTGACTGGTAGTGTATATACAGTGACTTTTTATTGACAGGCATCAGATGTGTGTGTGATGTGTCTGTAAAAAGTGTCTTGTGTCTTTTACAGCTATTTAATATCAAAACCGCCTTCTCAGTCTGCTTACTGGCATACTTGCATTTTAATACAGCATCCTTCTGTAATAATGTGTACGTTTTGTAAACTGCAATCTTGAAATCTTTATAACAGCGTCATATAACCACAGAAGCAGTCTCTATTCTATGAGAGAGTGGTGCTTGTCTGACCTGAGTGCTTGCGGCAGGGCTCGGGTGAAGGCAGGGGGGAGGGCATGAAGTCTGGCTGAGAGGAGGTGGAGGGAGGCTTGTCTGGCAGCACGTCCTTGGAGAAATCAATGATCCATGCCAGGGAGATGCCCCCCGTCGGGTGCTTGTAGCGGGCATACTGCAGGGCGTCCATGATCCACCTCGCCTCGCGCCACACCTCCTCCATTTGCTGTTGTGCAGTGAATGAGGACACAGTTGGTTATCTCAGTAAAAGACTAAACAACAGTCAGATATTTTATTGCATTCATTTGGATCCAGTTCCCTGCAAAGAAGTGACTGATACTGGATGTACTGTTACAGAATCTAATATAAAATTAATCAATTGGCCTGACTCAAATATTTTGGCTGTGCCTATCATCTTGTGTCTCTTTGTCTTTTGTGGATATTTTTGCATGCCTATTGCTTTTGTATTAAACCATATGACAAACAAGCTTTATGAGATTATTCCAATGTCTGTTTTTTAATTAACCACAAACTGCTTGAACAATTGCGAGTATATTAGTCTAACAATATTTCATGTCTTGTGCGATCTGTGTCTTTTACTTGCATGGAAAACATGTCAAAAGAATGGCTCTTTGGACTGGGGACACAAATACTAGAATATACAATAGTATTACAAATAGTTTTGAATCCCATAGAATTATTATGTGCTGTTGTAAAAATCCTCATGTTCCCACTGTAGTTCCCCTCACATGTCCTTAGGCTGGTTAAATTTCATCCTTGGTCTTTGGCCTTTGCTCTCCATACCTGCATGTGATCCTGGACCTGCTGGTGCTTCTTCTTGGCAGCGAGGAGCTCGGCCTCGGAGAAGGCCTCTCTCAGCGCCTGCTGGGACATGAGGGACTCCAGCTCCAGCAGGGCCGACACCCTGCAGTACTGGCCGATGAAGCTGGGGCAATACGCATAGAAGTGGACTGGAGGGGAGCAAGGGAATCAAGTGACAACAAGTTGGAGTAATCTGCAGTGTGTAAGTGCATAAACAGTGTTGACATAATGTATTTATTGTAATTTGCTTTGGACAAAAGCATCTGCTAAATGACATTATGTAATGCAATGTAAATGCATGCAAAAGCAATGTGTAGATGTAATGAGTAAACATAGACACATATATACTTAGAAATATATTAGTTTATGATGCCCGATTGTATTATATGATGCAGATTGTGTGTGTGTGTGTGTGTATGAACCCATTTGTGCCAGATATTTTGTACACTGACCCAGTTCAAAGATCTGCAGGGGCAGGGTGAGGAAACCAGAGCGGGGGGAGTAGGGGTTGTTCTGGCCTGGGGCTGTACACACTTCATCTGAGGGAGGCAGCAGCAGCAGGAAGGACACCTTCTCCCCAAACTCCAACACCTCCTGGCTGTAGATACGGAAGTCTTGTACCTGGACACACACGGACAAGAGATCTCGATGAGCCTTTGGAACCAGAGGGGCCCACATACATTTTCACTAACCTAAAGCAGAGACAAAAAACTAACATCCTGCTCAATAACATCTAAATCTAGTTTAAGTCTTTATGCAGTGTTCTTTCTCTGCAAGATTAATATCATCAAGAGCCATAATAACTCTTTTTCACCCAACATGTCACTTAAGGCTTTCTGGCCCCATGCTCTAAACAAACAGACTGCTGAGACTATGGCATGATTTTAATGTCTTGAAAGTGGAAACAGAAGCTCAAACTCCAAGATGGTAGTAAGGAATATAGCAGCTGTATGGTTTGCCCTAATCAAGGGTTATTGCATATCACCATTAAACTGTCCAGGTCTTTTGTGGAGCTAGGGTACCATAGTCCTAAAGCGATATTTGTTCTACTTCAAGCCAAATGGACAATGATCGTTATAGTGCTATGATGCTTTTGGGAATCCAAACCATATTTGTTCTTTTGCAAAAATCATGCTGAATTAGTGGTCTGACCAGAAATGGCTCATTATCCGCTGAAATCGTTTTTTTATTGCTTTGAGCTCTTGCTTCAGTCTGGCTGTGGAAGATGGATGGCGTTTACACTTTCTGAGGAGATTTAGGAGATTCTACTGGTTCAGTCAAGATCAGTCAGTCCACACAAAACAAAGTGCATTTGGTACACACTTTTACAAAGTAATTGCAGGGTTCATGGTTAATCTAACCGCAGAACCTTATTACAGCTATTGTTGAAGTTACAAACTGTTTCAGTCTGACCCTGGCTTGGCTCTGACCTGGTTGCCTGGAACGTTGATGTGGGCCATCAGGTCCTTGGTGGCACTGCGGAGGTCCTGTAGGAGGCGATGTGGAGCACTCTGTTCATCGTGGTCCATCTCCAAGGACTCCTCCAGGGAGCTGAGGGCCTGCAGCCACTGCCACTCCTCCCTGCAAACAACACACACACACACACACACACAAACACACACACACACATGCAACAATGGATGCGTCATTCCAGTGGTATTGTAGGTATCTTTTCCATTGTTCTACAATTTTAGTTGAGTGACTGATGAAGCGTTTGGATGTGCGTACACCACATCCTTGCTCTTAATACACAACCAAACTCATCACACAAATGCATACACAGAAACACACACACCAACACTCAATTCCGGTCCTCCCCACCCTACTCCCACCCCCACTCCACACACGCACTCAGTCGGATTAAGCAGCCGGTGTTGCCCACCTGGACACGTTGCTGTTGTCCCGGATCTTGGTGTGACAGAGGACGTTGGGGAGTTTCTGGGGCACCAGGGCTCGGATCTGCTCCACTGAGGTACACAGCTTCAGGTAGCCCAGGTACAGACCAGGGGACAGCAGCTTCCTGCTCCGCCTGTGGTACGCCAGCTTCTCCTGGGACCAGCAGGCCGAAAGAGAGAGGATAGGTGAGAGGTTGGAAGAGATGGAGGAGCTGCTGCTGGTGTTAAAGATGATGGTGGAGGTGGTGATGCTGAAACAGGAGGTTGATGATTGTGATAATGATGATAGTAGTGATGATAGAGGTGGTGGGTATGTTAAAAGTGGTGGCAGTGGCTCCGATGATGATGATGGTAGTGTCGGTGTTGGCATCTTCACACTCTTTTGTATGCTGGTATTTTCATGTGTTTTGCTGCTTTAAATACTTTAGAGACTCGGTTGTTCCAGCCTTCAGCATGTTTAAAGTGGAAGTCAACACACCAGAATAGCCCTTCAGCACATTTCTATGTATTTCATCATACAATTTGTTCTGGCCGCAAAACAAATATTTCTGTGACTGTGGGTTTGTCAAAGGGAGTCTTCGCCATTGTTTTGGAACCACAAGACCAAACCAACTTACATTGGAGACAAAACAACATTGCAACAACGGGTATCAGGTTTACCAGGCTACACAGAGAAAATTGATTTGTGGTTTGGTTTCAGACAGTGGACCTCCTGAACAAAACTGCAAAGCTAAATGCCATTAGTTCAAAAACATCAAAACACTAACAATTAGCTAGATTATCATCTCATCTTTAAGACTGCCATGCTAAACGTTCTAATTACCACTGTCTGAGCGAATGGCGTTAAAAGTGGAGGGACTCTAGATAAGATGATTAACATTCATGTTGGGTTGGCGTGGATCCACAGATGGACCTGGCATCTGGTATTTCAATAAATTTGTTGGTAAGTTAATTAAATATAGACACCTCAGACAATAGGTGACATTTGGAAGAAGAGAGCTATGATCATTAACGTGTGTCTAAATCAAGAGCGTCTGCACAATGTTGTCAGCAGCATAATAATTGGAAGCACATTTCAATTTACAGTCCTATTGTTTCAGCCATGGAGCCTCATGTTAATATGTTTGCTGAGTTTCAAAAACAGATTACATCTATTCCAATAAATGAATGTTTTCTGATGCTTTTTGGGGTACTTTGTTTTTGAGAAAGTGCCTTACACTAAGCTGTTTCATCTTATTAAATTTCTGTGCAACAAAAAAAATGCAAAGAATGGGCTTGATAAAAACCACAACCACTGCTGACAAAAACTTCTGCTATTGCTTGCTCCAATGGAAGCAATCTGTTTCCAAAACAACAGCAAAAAATAATCCTTTTTCCAAAACTGAACTAACTGCAAACCGCTGCCCATCTATTCCCATAGGACTCACATGGAGTGTAATGAGCAGCATGTCCAAGGCTGTGGGCTCTTCAGGGGACGAGATGGACTTGCGTTGGAGCTGGAGTTTGCAGAGCTGCGTCCAGCGCACCCCATCCAGGTTGGGACAGGCATTCATGTCCTTCAGGAGCACCAGCAGGGCGTTACCGTGCTTGTCTCTGATTGGCTCAAAATACACCTGACCTAGGTCCTGAGTCCCGAGCATACCCTGGGGAAAGATGCCAGATAATATTTGCAGTTTCATTTGAAGAGAGAACATGAAGAGAGAAAATCCTGTCCTGTGCATAGCATTACTTTTATCAAGTGCAAGTTAGAGCAGGGATAGAGAGGGACAGGGAAAGGACACACTGACATTCTTCAGACCTGTTTAATATTCTCTTCATATTTTCTTTAATTAGAACAACAACAAAGTACATTGGAGCCAACATGTTAAGCCTCAAAGCTACATGAGGATTAAGAATATGAAAATATGAAATGGTCTGAAGCCTTTCAGTGTGTGGCAGAATATATATCCATTATGGCATAAATATCATTCAATGTCTCTAAAATAAAGAATGCAGGAGCATCACTTTGTATATGATGTTTTGGACTATCTGTCAATGCAATAAAAAATAACGATAAAGATTCTTCCTATCGTCCTGTCATTCTCATTCAGCAATGTTTTGGCTATGATCAAAATTACCATAACCACCACTAATGACAAAAATTACTTAGTTATAACACATTTTCAATTAGAAAGCCCTAGTCCTAACTGTTTGTGATATTGAGAGTGGTTTTAGTGAGTGCTGGACTACCTGCAGATGGGAGACGGCCTGCAGCATCTTGAGGCGGGTCTGCAGCGTACAGGAGCAGGACGACTGTGAAGGACTGAGACACTGCTGGAGCCAGGGGATCTCCTCCCACAGGTAGGACACCTGGTGATGGGAGACGATACACACATACACTTTCATGAGAATCCTAAAAAATGTGGAATGGTAATATATGCTGTATCATAACCTATCAAATCTGTGTCCGCTTCAAGTCTTTCAAGTTCAACTATTAGCATAACATGTACTCATGGCCTGCTTGTAGCAAATAATAATGTAATAACAGCTGGATTATGTAATAACTTGTAACTTAAAAGCTTGAAGCTACAGCAAAACTTCTTTCTTTCTTTCTTTCTTTCTTTCTTTCTTTCTTTCTTTCTTTCTTTCTTTCTTTCTTTCTTTCCGTCCTTCCTTCCTTCTACCTTGGTGAACCAGAGGAAGTCCTGCATGAGGGAGCTGGGGTAGGAGTCCTCAACCTCCACAATGGGGATCTGGTCTTCTGGAGTCACTAACACGTTGTCATCTCTGTAGAATATGGATGTCAGATAGAGTCCTCTGGAGGGTGATACAGAAACAAATACAGAGTTAAAAACAATAAACATACATTAGCTACAACATTTATTGAGATTCATGTCAAAATGGGATATACACCATTTAAAAATGTGATAATTAGACCTGACAGGTACGTTTTTGATGATGCAATCACTGATAGTTTTGACACTGCATAATGGATTTCATGTAATAACTTTTTCTACAAAATGGATGCACCTTAGACCATGTGCACACTGAAAACATAAAATATAAGTCAAAAAGAGCATTTACCTTTTCAAGCTCTTGACGAATTTGGTGGTGGGTTGGAAGAGGTGGCGCAGGCTTTTGGATACCGAGTGCTTCCTGCCCTGTGGCGGAGCTTTGCATTGTTCTGGGTGGACGAGACAGGAGACAGGAGAAGACATTTAACTCTATGGGTGGTTTCTTCTGAATGCTTTTCAAACTGCCTGAAATCAGGACACTCGGGAGAAATCGAGGCACGACTCGGATTGGGATCGGCTGTTCTGAAAGTGCGGGATGAAAAAATAGAATCTCTCAACATTTTTTTTGTCAGCTTACAACCACGCAGACTTCTCCGCCTCACTTTGCGTGGGAATACCAATAAACACCTCCGCCCTGACAAAGTCTAGAAACATCTTTCAATGACAGGCGGTTACCTAAATGACAACAAACCTGACACGTCCAACAACATGGTGGGAGTGGAATGTTTTTGGACATTTCATGTGCTCCAGTGGCGCGGCACCAGTTGACAGTCATGCCGGCTGCCAACTGCAGACTATGGGCCTTTAGGGAACCACTAGCTCTTAAGTCCCAGAGGGGCACTAACAGTGTATGTGTGTGTGTGTATATGTGTGTGTGTGTGTTTACCTGCACATACTAGAGCTGCTGGAGCATGGCATATCTTGAGCTAAAGCCATACGAGTGGAGCCAAGGAGCTGTAGTAATTTGTGTGTGTGTGTGTGTGTGTGTGTGTGTGTGTGTGTGTCTTAACCCTTTGCCACGCACTGACAGGGAGGTCAGTTAACTCTGTGGGGACATGTTTATTTTTAGTGGGCCTGGAGGGGGTTCGGAGGCGAGAGAGGGAGGTGTGTGTATGCATGTGTGTGTGTTCGTATGCGCGCCTGTTGGTGAGATAACGTACCTCCCAACTCATTAGAAACCCTGAGTCCCAAACCCTCCACAGATTCCCCCACTCCCCCTCGCCTCCCCTCCCCTCCCGTCCCAGGTGATCTTGCTCCAGCCCCAGGCCACTTAAAGTCAATAAATCCCCCCATTCAGGACCCGAAAAGAACTAATTTTCTCTTCATGAGACGAGTCGAGGTGGAGTAACGAGAAAAAAACAGTGCCCCTCGACCCTCCTCACTTCCCCAAATCTCTCTCTCTCTCTCCACTCTTAGTCTGTTCAGCTCCGGCCCTCCTGGCCTCAGTCCCTGTTTGACACTGAGTAAGACAGACAAGTAGGGCCGACTGCTGGGGTGCCAGTGTTAGTCAAGGCCTCTTTCACAGTTTAATTAATAGTGTTTGGACAAGGGGGAGAGGGTGGCTCGGGCTATACGCTGTGCTGCGATGGGGGTGCGTACACTGACATGTGGGGGAGAGAGACAGAGAGGGTGAAAGAGAGAGAGAGAGAGAACATGTACTTGAATATTTGTGCCCGTCCATATACATTTGTGTACATGTGTATCTGTGTGTGTGCCTGTCTGTCTATCTCTATGTGTGTGTGTGAGCGTATGGATGGTAGACAGGACGACTGGGCGACCTGTGGGGAAGGGGGGGTGCGCGGGGGGGGGGGGGGGGGGGGGGGTGCAGTAGTCAGTCAGTGTTAATTTATATCCTCTCCCGACTCCAGTCCGGGATTCGTCTCTTACAGGAACAACAAACATGACCCCGGGACACGCCACCTCGGCTACCGTGCCTGAACTCCCGGGCTCAGTCAGTCGCCGGCTGGAGAACCAAGAGCCACTCAATGCTGACTATTATATTGCGTCTCGTGTAACCCCCCCAACCCCCCCCCACCCCCCACCCCCCACCCGCCAAGGGGGCAAATACGGTCTAGGCACACTGGACAATAGTAAGTGAGTGAGTGTGTTTGTGTGTGTGTGTGTGTGTGCGGTAGAAAAAGAGAGAATAACTGTCTCAGTATTGTGAAACCCAGTTTGCCACCATGTAAAAAGAGTCGATGTGAACAGGTTTTGACACTTACAGGAGCGGCTTACAGCCAGTAGTGTTTGGGGACATAAACAGCTTGAGTGTGAGTGAAGTTGATCTGCATTTTGTCAGAGAGAGAGAAGTATTCAGCAGAGGAAGGGCTGAGTCATGGAAAGAAGCATGGGAGGAGTGTGTGTGTGTGGGGGGGGGGGTCGTCGAGACACAGGAGAGGGGATTATTTTCGAGGTGGCACGCCGTTTTAGGGTGTATGGCCCCCGAAGTACTTGTCGCGTCTCGGTTTGTAAAGCGTCTGTCAGGGTGAGACGAAACACAGCGGTCGTTGAGACGTGTTACACCTGCATGTGGAGCTGTCTATCGCTCATGTTCACGTTTGTTTACACCAAGTATGAGAATATTTTTGAAACGCGTAACTGAAAACGCGTCTAGAAATTCACATCGTGTTTGTTTTACATGTGTCTGGCCTAACGGAAAAATAAAATAAAATACACAACGGACACATGATCACAGTGTTATTTAGGGTTAAGATTAGAAACTCATACCACAGTGCATTTTACTTCAACCCAGAGCCCATTCATATCAATACATAAATATTAAAAACTGATCTTAGGGTTAGGGTCAAGCGTGTTTGTTATTCCAAGCCATTACTGTACAGAAGAATTTGCTCCATTTAATTCCATAATTAATGCGCTCGTGTTACTCTACAGTGCTTTAGGTCAAAGTGGCCACCAAATGGCATATGTTATTTTATAAAATCAGAAGGTTGTTGATACCGTGGCAGACGCAGTGGCGGTGAGCTTCTTTAATCTGTCCCAGCAGCTGGTCTAGTGCCTCCTTCTGGCCTCTCTGACGTGGAGCGCGACCATCAATCTCCCTCCAACCTGCAGACAGGGAAGAGAATAAATACCAGAAATATTACCATGCAACGCTCTATAATATATGTATCAAGATGCACAGTACTCATGTAGGACCTCTACACATGCCTCTTCAACTATATTGTTCATTATAGGTGGAGAAGCAAAGCTGATGCAGGGCCAGTATTATAAATCTGAAATACAGTCTTAGATTTATTCAAATATTGGTTTCCACCACCTGATCATAGAGTATTATTGAGGACTATTGAGATTCTTTTTGCATGCCACTAGAAATTAGCTGAGATATAGCATCACCTAGACAAATATTTGACCCTGCAGACAGTATAATCTACTGCCTGTCAGTATGTACAGTGATACTGTAAGTTCTCAATATGTCTCTGCATCAATATCACCAAGAACATTTCTGACATTTACTTTATTGTACTTTGGTGCTTCTGATTTTCACACTGCTTTGGATCCTCTAATCATTTTTTGAACATGTTGTGTTGACGCTGACCCTGTTATGACACTTTTAGCCCTACTTTGAAAATGTGACTCATATCTGACACAAATGGCACAATTGGACCGAGGAAGGATGTCCCTTACTTGTAGAGAGCCATGTTTTGAGACTAACCGCATTTATACCACAAGAGGGAAATCAGTCCAGAAGTCCATTCATTTTCTGTGACCAAAATTGTGTACTAGGCAGAAACTGGCTGAAAACAGTGGTTTAAGCGCTTTTTAAGAGGGAGCTGCTTGGTTACAAATTTTGATGGGACTGTCCTTGACCAGGGAATAATGTAGGAGTTCTGAAAATGAATGGTATTCCCCTTAAACAAGAGAGGACACTGGGTGTTATCAAGGTGGGTGCCATCCACCGTCAAATCACCCCCTGCTTCCACCCTCCTTGGGCTTCCATCATTAGCAGTGTGAGGTGTGTGAGGCGGCCTGCTGGTGAAACAGGTCTAGTGTGTACTATAGGGAACAGCACCCACCCCAGTGTGAGAAAGCTGTGGTTGGCTGACAGACAGACAGACCCACTGAGCACCACCACTACTGGCTGGCTGGCACATAGCTGGGCTCAGAACACTCAGTATGTACACACACACACACACACACGCACGCACATACACACACACACACACACACACACACACACACACGCACGCACATACACACACACACACACACAAACACCGCGTGGCTGGCCCAGCGACTGAGAGACCAAGGAGTGTAACACACCACACAACTCGCCACGCCCCCCCCCTAATGCAAAAGAGTCAGAATGTATTAACCCGACCTCTATCTCCCACTCTTTCTGTTCCTCTCTCTCTCTCTCTCTCTTTCTCCCCTCTGTCTCTCTGTCTGTCTAACTCTCTCTGTTTCTCATTCCTAATGATATATACACTCACAAACACTTGCAGTCTGTATGCACACCCCATCATAAACAGAAAACCTACACGCTTCATATTACACTACATCTACCTCTCAGAAACACTCACACTCACACGCACACAGACACAGACACAGACACAGACACACACACACACAAACTCTCCCCTTTTCTTTCCTTTCCTGCTCTCTCCTCACACATGACCAGCTCCACAGACAATGATCGCGAGCAGACTGGACTTCAGCTCCTCTGTCTTGTGTGTTAGCTAGTGAGCATCCCCCGCTCGCCCGCTGGACGATGTGTCGGTGATAAGCCAACAGGGACGTCTTGGTCTCCCCCCCACCCCCCCCACCCCCTCTCCACCCCCCGCCTCCCTCACCCCAACCCCCTCTCCTGGAGCCCCCCGGGGGGCGCGAGGGGCCGAAACACGGTGAGCTCTATTCCCGGAAAGGTGCCTGTCCCGACAGGACAAGCGGGCCCTTTAATGGGCGTCCGCGGCCCGGTATAAGGCCCCCACTGTTGGGGCCCGCGCCGCGCGCGGCAGCACAGACATGCAAATATTTCCAGTGGTAGGCCCAAATGGAAAACACAAACACGCAACATCGAAATTAGCTCTGAGAGAGGGAGGAGGGAGGGAGGGAGGTGGAGGGGTGAAAAAAAAAAGAGAGAGGGAAAGCCCAGTCTCTTAAAATGAAGACATACACACGCCGAATGCACACACACATACACACACACTTGCTGAAAAACATGGTGTGCTGATGAGGACAAACATGTTCATGTGCTCCCCAGATGTCCCATGAGTGTGCCAATACACCCACAGTCACAGTACCTATGTTCAGTCTCTTACCGTAGGTGTGTACCAACTGTGTGCCGGCATTATATGCTGCACATAAACAGCCGACTGGCATCAGTCTTGACACTCATCTCATAAATCAACAAACTCAAACTTACTAATTCATATAAATGAATTCATTTACATGCAAATTTTAGTCTTAAAGTTCCTATGGGAGAATCGCTGTTCTCTCTCACACACTGTCCTTCGTCACGTATTGGGAAACCTCGGAAAGTCAACAGATGTTGACGCACTTGGAGGTTTTACACATCAGTCTTTTTTTATCCACCCACCCAAATAATTCAATAACTTGCGCACTTGTGTGATTGATAGACAGATGGATTAATGGATAGGGAGAGAGAGAGAGAGAGAGAGAGAGAAAGAGAGAGAGTATTAACCATGTCAAATTCCGATGTGTTGTCACTGGTGATTCTGATTCTGATTCTGAGAGAGATTCAGACAGACAAAGCGTGGAAGAGAGAGAAGAAGAGCTAAGAAGAAAGAGAGAGAAGGAGAAAGCGGGTCAGAGCTGCTGTGGCCAGTCAACACCTCAGCTGTTGCTGCAGATGACTTCACGGTTAACTTTTTGGCTGAACCCCGGGCAGCTCCTTCTGCCAGCCAGCCCCAAACACCATCCCGAGGCTATGGTTACACACACTGACGTCCGCAGCGGGGGTCCCGAAACCCACCCAGCCCGCTGGCCAAGGAGGGTCCAGCTGTCACCCCCCCCCCAATGATGTCAAGGCGACGTTGGAATGACGTTGGAATAACATCACCCACGGAAAATCCATTGAGCGGACATGAAATGAGACCATGGCCAAGTCCCTTTACGTGTGGGAAAGCTATGAGAAAGTTAAGGACTTGTATCATTGATGCAGAACACAGACACACACACACACACACACACACACACACACACACACACACACTCACAATGGAGCTAAGACCTGTTTAAAAACTTAATTAATTCAGCAAGGCCAGCCAGAAATCTTCAAAGGTTCTTGTTTGGAACTGATGTTGATTGGAAGTTGTGTGGAGTTTGATGTACAAACACAGAGATACAGGCACACACACACACACACACACGCACACACACACACACACACTGCAGACTTACTGGAGGGTGCAGCGCAGGCCGGGGTGGAGGCTAGTTGAGGCCCCCAGCCCTTCATGTTGTAGGCCGACACCTGGACATAGTAATAGGTCCCCTGGAACGGACAGGACACACAACATGACAGGTAAGGTAACATTTGGACACACACACACAGCTATGAGCAGCGCACGTGTGCATGTGTGAATCTATGTATGTGTGTGTGGTTGTGCAGCCTTATTTGGCTCTTGCTAGGTCCCTGTCTGTCTGTATTTCATTGTGTGTGTGTGTGTGTTTGGGGGGGGGGGGGAGTATCTGGAAGCTCTGTCTGTCTCTGTGCCCAGTGTGCAGACAGCAGGCCTCTGTCTCTCCTTTCTCAGCCAGATCAATCAAACCAGCCGCCGACACTTCCTGACCTCGCCTTGACCCCTGTCATGTGACAGGGGTGAGCTTTGGCTGGCAACGGGGGTCCTGGAGGGGGAAGGGGGTTCTCTCACACAATAACAAACAACCAGTGGAGCGTCCGTTTGTCTACATGCCCGCTTAAAAATGCCAAACATAAATCAGAGGGCAGGCTACCAAGCTGCTCTTTTTAAGATTTTGGGGACTGTTTTGCAACTGTTGCTCTGTATAAAATGATGCATAGGTGCCAAGACTTTAAATACCAATAAACTGTGTTTTCCAATTGTGTTGTCACAGGGCCATAAGTCTTTCACCCCCATCATTTGGGATTGATGATGACTACAAGTTGTGTGTGTGCAGCTTGATGTTTGGCATAAAGAAGAGTCACTTGGGAAATGCCTTCAAATGTCGCCTAAGCAAACGCCTCAAGCACATGTGTAAATAATATCAGGGGCCTTCATGTGGGAGAATGGCCTTCTAAATGTTTTTATCGGTCAACACCAGCAGCTGTGGAGGAACTAGAGTTTGAGTTTTTTGTTTTGCTTTCTCACCCATAAACTACTGTTTAAAGCACAATTGCGTCCTTTTTATCTGGTAGAGCTTGGAGACTGAGGTGGGACCAGAGGAAATTGGATTGGGTTTACGTGAAGATGGTGTGATGTGTGACGCAACCATTGTGCACACAATTTTTATTTAAGGAGCAACTGTCACGGGTTTGATGAAACTGTCGGTGAATACACGACATATGGCATGAAATGCAGCAAAGAAGTAATACTGGGTACGATTTTAGTGTAGGGAGGCCTATCAGTTACTTTGCTACTTTAAGTATTTCAGCCCATATAACTCAATGGATATAGAACATTTAAAGGGAAACTTAACTGTAAAATTTCAAGTGAACATGTTATTTATATGATATTATACAGTTCAATTAATATTTGTGAACACTGTGCCTCTCCCAAGCAGGGAAGAAGCAAGTGAGACAAATCCTGTACTTGCTCCATGAACAGTTAATGGCAAACCAACTCTCGACAAAGTGACAGTACCCACAGGATGGGGAACATTTTCTGGTTCATAACTTTAAAGCACAGCAATAAAAAAATCTAATTTGGATGTAAAAACAAACATTCTATCCAAAAAGTCCACAAAGTCAGTCTCTAATTCATTGTCAACAGAGCAGCTCCTGGTCTTACCGCTTGATAAAAGATTACACAGATTACAGTTTTAGTTCTTTGGTTTCTGACTTCTGGAGAGAATTGTTCATGCTCATAAATATTGATTGAACAGTGTGAAAGGTGAATATGGAGGTGACTGACATTCCTGCTGTACTTACAGAGGTGAGTCCAGTGATTTGGCACTGTAGCAGAGTAGTGTCTTCCACCACGATCTCACCCAGCAAGGGGCTGAAGGAGGGGGCATAGCTCCAGCTCACTGTGCAAAGAAGGAACATCGGGTCTCACTATGTATCAATTTTAGAAACGATGCAAGTTGATATTCAATATTTCAAAAATATAAGTTATTTACCACTCAAAAAAAGTTAATGGTAAAAAGCCAATTAGTTTTGCTCATAACAGCAACACATTTTTCAAATACTTATCTTATTTAGAACCAAAACTCTACATACTGAAGTGTGTACTAATGTTTGGTTCTACATGAAGCAGCAGGCTTGGTGTGAGGCCTGACCTTTATACTTGGTAACCACAGCAGAGTTGACACTGAGAGGCTCCTGGAAGTCCACCCTGAGACTGGTGCTGCTGCTGACAGACAGGCGAACTGTGCTGGGAGCATCTGGAGGGTCTGGGTAGACAGACAGATAGATATAGAGGTAGACAGACAGACAGACAGAAAGACGGTCAAACAAATAGGTAGACAGACAGATAGAGAGTAGATAGAAAGACAGATAGGTAGAAACAAGCAGACTAAGATGCTACACATTTTAACCTATATAATGGACCACATACATAAAAATGATAGCTTACTGAACTGACTTCCTAGCCCATCTCACAATGCATTGCTCTGCCAGAGTTTCAGAACTGGCAATAGAAATTGGGGCGATTTACACTTTGTGACAGATGAAAATTGTAACAGTGTTGCACCTGGAATCCACCATCTTTAAACACTAATGTCACCTCAGCACTGAAAAGAAGGATGTCACTGATTGTGATTGTTATTATAATTAAACATCACATTGATATGCGGCGTATAATTTCCATCCACGTTCACACATCATCTGAAGAATTCCACTACTGTATCTGGAAGTCTGAGGAAAGCCTATAAGACAACTTACCCATAAAATTACATGAGTATGTGGAATAATAAAGAGGGAAAAGATCTTTTTTGCATCAAAGTGCAGACTGATTTGGGTGGAAGGGAGGAGGGGGGGGGCTGTCTACCCTGCCACCAAGCGTGTCATGAAATGGCTATAAAAAAGTTAAAGAGGGAACACAGACGCATTATGCACACACACACACACACTCTAAACAAACTGCCTGTACTCACACATTCAGAAGCGCTAAGTATGTGCATGATGGAGCACGTATGTAGACAGGCGCACACCCACACCCACCCACACACACACACACACGCAGTCGTGTCCTAGGCGTCCCGGTGTGGAAGCCATTAACACAGCCCAGACAGAATGCCAACAGAGAAAAGGGGTAGAAAAATGAAAACCAAAGACGACTCGCTGGAATGATCTGAGCAGCAAACTGCCCCCAAGTACAGCTCAGAAAATGTCTCAATAAAAACAATCATCAAAGTCATCCTCTGAGCTCTTACTGGCGTGCTCGAAGCCCGTCTGCATGCGTCGGAAGAGCCGGTGCCTCCACTCCCAGGCCTTCAGCTGCCTCTCCCGGTCCGATCCCTCCCGCTCACCGGGACCTTCGCTCCCGACCTGGGCCTGAAGCTCCGACACCCGCTGCTCAGCCTCCTGCACCAAGGTGGCCAAGTGCACCGCCCGGCCCTCCAGACTAACAACTGGGAAACACAGAGGAGAGAGCGTGAGAGAGAGAGTGCATGCAAACAATACTGTGATAAAATGCAATGCCATTGTGTTATGTTTAATCGTAAAATAAACCATACATATCCATGCTGCGGTGGAAAATCTGTTTTTATTAGCTGAATTGAAAGTGTGTCTTGGCATTTATATTTTGAGGGAGTTTCATGACCCTTGGGCCCTTGTTAAAATTACTGTATAGTTTCAAAACTACATTGACATCCATGAGAAAATAACTATTTTTTTTTTATTCACGAAAAACAAGAAAGACATTTGGTATATGTAGCTCAACGCTGAGAAAGGTTGGACAATAAATCTGAATCGGCTGTTTAAAGTTTAAAGGCATAATCCACTGAATGTGAACTGACGATGGTTACAATGACCAGAAATCCTCCTGTACAAAGGTCGCTGGGTTTTTTTGGTTAGACAGAACAAAAATAAGTTTTTTCAGCACAAAATTATTTCCAGGCCAATTGGAGGAGTAAATAAAGTGTGTTTTTCTTTTTTGTTGCCAAGTGCCTCAACAAGGCATGTGCCTACGCTCATGATGACATTGCGAGGAACCCTTTCCCTGTGATTCCGTGAGTTGGTTTTAGCAGGCCACTCTCTTTAATGTCTTTGTTTGTCAAAGCGCTGAGGCAGATTCCTCAATAAACTTCATTTAACTGAGCAGTCCCTCTTTAGGGATGACATCACCTAGAAAATGACAGAGAAAATGGGGCAATGAAAGTGAGAGGGGCGAGAGAGGGAGGAGTATTCGTCATATGTGGTTATAAGGGATTTTCCTGCAAAACTTGTGGAGCAATTTGTATTATTAACCTATTTATACCATAGGCAACATGTTAATCAACCTGAATCTCCCAATTAGAGGGAATTCTTTCTCAAAGTGATCTATGCTTCAACGGAGGAAACATTTTCCCAGCTTACTAAAGTATAAGTTTCAGAAGAGTTTGAAAACCTGAGAAAAAACAGGCTCTATTGAGGAGTAGGGGGAGAGTTTGTGCTTTCTCAAACAATGGGAGTGATGGTCCCTTAAATAAATAGGACATCTGTATAGTAGATGAGCTGTTAACACCCAAATTTTGAAATGATGGCCTAGTTGTTAGAGAGCCAGTCCTGCAACCCAAAGATCAAAGGCTTAATCCCTGCAATCGCCAATGTGTACCCATCACTCTCTGGATAAAAGTGTCTGCCCAAAATGTAATGCAACATTTCTAAGGCCACTAAGGACAGTAGCATACTGTAGTTCTTCTTTGGTGGCTGGTCATACTCAGAGTGTTTGGGACTGGTGTGTGTCTGTGTTTAGTCTGTGGGGTCTATGTTTGTTCATTGTAGATTCCACTGTTGAGCGTTAGATTCCACTGTTGACAGTAAGTTTAAAGCTCCGTGTCAAAATGTCCGTCTGGGTGTTTAATTCTGCGGCTCTCTCAGTGTCTCCTTAGTGGCTGTGAGCTCCTCTTTGAATCAGAGTGTCTCTTGTGCGAGCCTCGGTTTTCGTTGTTCTCTTCAGTCGCTTGTGTGAAAACTTTGAGGCTGGTTGGCACTTTGAAAAGAGTCGTTTGAGGGTTGGGGCTTGGGTTTAAGGTTAGAGAGTTAGGGTTAAGTTTAAGGATTTTAGTGAGGATCTTCAGAAGTATGGTAAAACATGGCTGTGTGTTTGTGGGTGCGGAGGAACGTCCCTAAATGTTGATTTTGAGACCCTAACTCCATCTCACGGATGGATGGAAACAATTGAGATAAAAGGTGGGATTCCCTAAAGCACCTTTAAGTCGCTTTGTCCTATTGAAAGCCCTTGAAGAATTTCTGATGTGGGTACGAAGCTGCTTTAGGGAAAGAAGTCTGTCTGCCTGTCTCTCTGTCCTTGTGTCTCTGGTAACCACAGAGTGTGTGAAGTCTAGCATGGCAGAATCAATGAGAATCAGAATCAATCCTTTCAAAGCTCAGGGAGAAGTCTGCAGCGTCTTTGATCTCAATTCTCCTCAGATGGAGTTTGATTAGCATGTGCTTATAAAAATGGGAGGAGAGCCTTTACTTTCCTCATGTGCTGTCGTTCCCTCTCTCTCTTTCTTTCTCTCTCTCTCTCCGTCTCTCGCACACACAAACATACGCACACACACACACATGCGCATGACTCTCTCACACTCTCATGAGTTATTTGGGTTCTGGAGAGAGAGAGAACAATCAAAGAGCAAACTTCAGTAAACACCACTTTCCATTCGAGTGTTTTCAATTTAGTGATACCTTTATAAGACGTCTGGCTCAGCCCTGGAAAAGTGTGTGTGTGTGTGTCTGAGCATGTGTGTGAGTGTGTGTGAACACGTGCAAACACAAACAGCCTAGGAGCCTTACTGGCGAGTTCTAATCATTAACAGAAGAAGGGAGCGGAGGCTCAGTAGATCACAGACAGTGAAAACTGCTTATGAAGATGACTAATATTGCATCATGATTACCACCCTTCATCGCCTTTAATATGCTTTCACTGCCAGCAAGCACCAGAAAGAGATGTGTGTATTTTGCTGATAGTGTGTGGGTGAATGTATTATTGTTGTGCGTGACAGGACCCTTGTGTCACGTTTTGCTTGTGAGAGGTTGCTTTGGGCAACACCTGAGGTTGCCGTGACAGCAGCTTTGGTTTCCACAATGATGGTTGTTGGTTCCCATACAGTGGCTGTTGATGACTAAAATCTGGTTTCAATTCTTCATTTGACCTCTGCTAAAGAGTGAAATCCATGAAAGAAAGACTGCGTAGAGATCTGTCAACAGGTGGCAGATGTGGTTTTGGGCCTCGTTTGTAGCTTGTAAGTCTAAGATATTTGAAATATTATTTTTCTTCAAGATACCTGGGATCAATCACACAGCTTACATACATTAAACTATACTGTTAACTGCAGCTATGACCATGAGAACAACATAGGAGGCAAATAACCAGATGCCACGCTGTCAAATTTCACCATGGCATGGCGGCCATTGTAATACCAGACCAGTTATTGACTGAACTGACTTTGAACATGGGGCGAGTGTGGCTTAGTGGGAACTTTCAAGCAATCAAGCTGGTATGGTTGTCACAGAAAAGTCTTGTTTTATCCCAGCTCTTTTTGATACCATTCCCAATATCGGTGTAGATGTCTCATCTTACGCTGCTAGCAAACTGAATTAGACTAAACCAAAGTAATATCCAAGTGATCCCTTGAATCTCCTAATCCTACGGCCCAGCTAGGTACTGCGAGTACAGCGTGTCCCTCTACTCACAGTGGGGGCTCTCCTTGGCGCCGGCTCGCAGCAGCAGCTTGGCCATGGGCACGTTGTTGGTCATGATGGCAATGTCGAGGGGCAGGAGGCCCTCACTGTTGGGCGTGTTGAGGTCCAGCTCCTCCAGGCTGTACTGGGAGAGGAGCAACTGTACCAGGTCCAACTCCTGGTGCTCCACCGCCTCAAACAGAGCTTCGTTACTCTGGAACTGTGACAGAAAGACAGTTGACAGTTGGGAGTTAAAGGGGAATACGACTGAATGGGAGGCTTCAGATTATGTTGTTTTGATACCATGGGACAGTTCAGCTTGTATCAGTGAATGTTCAGCACTGTGCTCACTAGTGTATTATTCACAAACATTGAATGAATCCCTCCCCACCACACACACACACACACACACACACACACACACACACACACACACCTACCCACACACACACACACACACTCTCTCGCTCTCTCTCTCTCTCTCCCATGGTGGATGTGGGTGTGGGTGATCTTACTACCTGAGGTTCTTTGGATATCCAAGTCTATAAAAAAGGTTTCCCAGACTATTTTCAGACCACAAGTCTGTTGGGCTTATTTTTTTTTCCTTGTCTCACCGTCTTAGCGTCTTTCTCTCTCTTTCTCTCTCTCTTTCTCTCTCTCTCTGGCTTACCATGGTGGTCTTGCGCAGGCGCTCCTTGTCCCCTCCCCGTCCCGACACCACGCTGTCCTCCAGGGCCGGGGGGTTGGTGCCCACGCGGAACTTTCCGGACAAGTTGCGGTAGAGGCGGCGCGCCGCGCTGGGTGAGGACAGGCTGGCTGACTTGCGGGCCGGGGTCGGCTGGTGGGCCTGGTCCCCCCTCATAGGCTGGGTCATCTTGGCAGAGTCAGCCCTGGAGGAGGGATGGGTGAGAGAAAAGAATGTAGTTTGATAATTTGAAAAATATATTAAACTTGACACCTGCCCCTGTGAAGCTTCATCCCTCCTATCCATTAAGAGACTGTTTTCTTTTTGTCAGTCTATTTCTAGAAATGAAAGTTTGACCTGCATGGTTAAATACAAGATAAATACTTTAAAAGAAAATGTGGGCATGGTAAACCATATTACTAGCAAGTCTAAGAGTTATTTCTGTTGTATGGTGGTGGAGGGAGAAAGAAAGAGGGCCAGGAGGGAAGGAAGGCCATCTGCTTGGTTAACCTCTAACTTGTGGTTAAAATCAGTTTTGGATTGGATTTCAATTTCAATTTCAATCCATCCATGTAAGAAGTGGGAAAACTCATTAAGACCTGAGCAGAGAAGTTTCTACTCGGTGAGTATTCAGTAAACATGTTTAGATTACAGCTCTGGAAAACACAGAAATCACATCAGCTCAACATAACCATTGTTGAATTGCATTTCTTGCCTAGTGTTATCTATGGCATGGTGATGAACTACACTGGTCTGGCAGATGGGTACCATGTTGGCATCATCAGCTCTCAGTGATGGGCGCCATATGAGTCACCCTGCACTGGCAGTGCCGGTCTGCCAGCCTATCTGCCGGTGCTGCCCTCTCACGTCTTCTCTTTCTCGTGAGATTCTCCAAGATCAGCGCCTCTCGCCACCGGTATCTTGGCACCCGCGGTATGACGGCTATGCTGCCCTCTCCGTTCTGCCATGGGAACTATGTAGATGGCTGTGTGTTTCCACAGTCTGGTCAGTGGTGTTCACACACACTCAGCCGCTGAAGGAAATGTCAGCAGGACTCTACAGGCGACGGTGACAGACTCCGTGGCCGGTCCCACCAAAGAGAGGCAGAGAGATAAAGGAATTCCTCAAGGACCCACTTTCAACAGCTTCCTCTCCCTTTCGCCTCCCCCCTGCTCTCCTAACTTCTTATGCTCTCCTTTCCCTCCTTATCCTCTCCTCCCCTCTCTGGCTCTTGCTTTTCTGCTCCTCTCCTCTCCTTCCCCTTTCTCCTGGCCTTTCCCTCCTTTCCCTTTGGCTCTCCTTATTGCCTCTCCTTTCTCTCCCATCTTCTCCCACCTTCTCTCCTCTCCCCTCTCCCCTCTCGCTTCGCCCTCTGCTGATTCAACTCTGAATCATCACTTGAATGTGTTACAATTACAAATCAAAGAATAACTCTGAAATTAATGTAATTACTCTGACGCATCAAAACCTCTCCACTAGAAGCCTCCACCCTCGCTTTGTTTTTGGAACATTTCTTGAGAAGAGGAAAGGTTTTACTTTACTTTAATTCCAAGATATTTTGTTTTTTTATCTGTGAGAAAGATTTTGTTGATACTGAAAAAGACCAGTGTGGGCAAAATGTCAATGTTATGATTATATAAATAATTTGGTTACATTAGGAGGATTTACATCCTTTGGTATTGGCCTACCTAATCATTCAAAGACTGCAAGTCAATCTGTCTGTTTATAGACATGTATCCTGTTGTCCTTGAGCAGTCCTTGAGCAATGCTCACTCATTCTAAGTCGCTCTGCATAACAGCATCAAATACCTAAAATGTAAATGTAAATGTTATGCTTAAACTGTCCAGGCTGGTGTTTGAACAGGGGCAGAGAGGTTGAGGAAAGTGAACGAAGGTTGAGCCAGGTTGGGCCAACATGCCATATGCCAAGAAGTATCACACAGGCCAAGAACCGATTTGTCAAGGTGAGAACATCTGTAGGAAAAATGTTATTTATATTCCTGCTCCGCTATGGACGTGCAAGCACACACATGAGCACGCTTACACACACAAAAACCCTCCCCCGACACATACAGTTTGTACAACAGCTGACGGCGGCCCACATCGTCGACATAAAAGCTGCTCCACGCCCCCGCAACAAGCCCTTTTTCACAGGGCCGATACACCTAAAATACCCCCGATCCCCGTCCCTTCCCGTTCCGTCCCGTCCATCCCCACTCCGTCCCGTAATAGAGGCCTTATTTTAGACATCCTCGTGTTCCCGGCCGGGCCTAACCTATTCCAGGGTTCCAGATAAAGCGCGGCAGGTATTTGGAATAATTTTTCCATGGGGCCTGGCCCGGAAGATAAAACAAGAGATATATTTGTAATGCGTGTGCCGGTATCCCATTTCAAAGAGAAAGCCCATCGGAATCCAGGCCCCCGGCTTATTGTTGTTTGCCTGAGATGGAACAGACGACTTTTTTCTGTCGGCGGGATGGTGCCCCATCACTCTCTGACGACATTGGGGAGTGTTTGGTGTGCCGTGGCGTGTGTTCGTACGTGTGTGTGTGTGTGTGTGTGTGTGCTTTCAAATATAAATGGATGCTGCATTCTACACGTGAGACGGGGATGTCATTCCCCAGTGACATGAGACCAGAGAGACCAGAGAGAGATGGAAGAAGGGGCATACTGACAGGTAAGTGGAAAATAAAAAAAAAAGAGACAGAAATGAAAAAGAAAAAGCAAGTGGGAGGCATACACACACTAACAGATGAGTCTCAGAATGAGAAAGTGTGACAGCGAGAAATGAAAACTTTCAGCACGGCCTCTCAACAGCCCATTTGTCCAAACTATATACTGATGACAAGGAGTACAACAGGTTGTTAGGATGACAATGAGCAGGACCAATTTTTGACTGACTGATTTTCTTGTTTTCTTTAAATAAATTACAGTACGCTCCACTACACATTCATACAGTGATACACACTGCCACCTGAGAGCTGCCCAGTACATCCACCATCTTACGCTATTGGATATGGCATTTGTAGCTCCACAGAAGAAATTGGGGGTGAAGTGCCTTGTTCAAGTAGATGTTGAGGGAAGCAAAAGTGTTTCTCTTTTTCAAAGCCAGTCTGAGCATTGAAATCCGCTTCCCTGACCTTTAAGCTACCACCGGCCCAATGATAATAATGAGTATAAAGGTGACTCTAATTGGACAATCGAGAGACATAATAACTCTCTCTCTCACACACACACACACACACACACAAACACACACACATGCACAGACCCCAGTTTTAACAGGTTAAGGAGGCAGGAAGCGGTTGTGCTGGGAACCGGAGACTGCACCAAAAGCCAGGCTCCCCGCTTGGCCCCTCACCAAGCCCACATCAAATACACCCAGCCTGCTACAGTGGGGGTGCACCAGCCCGACAAGCCATCAACACCCCCAAGAAACACACACACATACCCTCAGCATCCGCTTTATTAGGTATATACCTCCCTGTTTACGCAAAGAGCTCGCTCCTCCAGACAGTGAGTCACGAATAAATAAAGCATAAGTATAAAGCATGCAGACTGGGTCGAGAGGTTCAGTTACTGTTTGAAAATGTTGGAATGGGAAATGTTGGAAGAGGAAACATCCATAATTTAAGCAAATGCAGTATGATCTTTGGTTCCAGCATCTCAGAAATGGCAGTCCTCCTGGGATTCTGGTGTACAACAGTGTCTAGAGT